>NW_010271523.1:17052-46402 GCF_000690775.1 Eurypyga helias
AAAGAGAATTCACGAAGGGTGGTCTTCTGTGGGTTTAGGTTCTCTGTATCACTGTGGTAGTGTGGCGAGGGCCATAGTTTGTCTTATGTTGAACAGCCCTGTATCTCATCTGTTAATCTTGTCTAAAAATGGGTAGCAAATCTGGAGTGCTTCCTCACAGTTCCTCTACAACGATCGTACAGTTACTCGTGGCAGTGTGTGTAGCAGTCTTTTTTTTTTTTTTTCCTTTTTTTTTAAAGACTTGTCCAATTCCCCAAAGAGCTTTGTGGTTTTGCTCTTGTGTTGTCTCTTGCTTTTTTTCCCCCCTCCTCTCCCTTCTATCCAGCTACTTTTGGGAGGGACAAGAGTAGCCACTGATTTGAAGTATATTATTTCATCTCCTTTTAACCCTAGCAAAGGTAATAGACAGTTTACTTCTGAAGAAGAAAGCGGGTTATCTTGTTTTATGGGAAAAGATGGTTTTGTTCTTGGATTTAAAAGGAAAATGACTCCTCCCCGTTCAGGAGGAATGCTTGTGATTGTAAGAATTGTCCTTGTTGACAGCACATATTTTTGATGTTGTGGGAGAGCACAGAGGAGGATGTCTGTTTTTACAGTGACAACACTAAAAGGTTCCTTCTTGACTAACTCACAAGTCACTAGTCAGATAAAGCTTTACACAGGCTCCATGTGTCTGCTCTGTAAGATGGTATTGTGTATGAAGAAAAAGAGCTAGTGGATATTTTTTATTCCTGAGATACTGAAATTCTCACTGTGTTTATAAATGCTAGGATTTTTCTGTTTTACTTTAAAAAAATATATAGATAGAATACATAGATACAGAATAATCATAATATATAAAGAAGCAAATGTCTCACAAAAGGTCTCTTTCTTAACAGAATAAATATGGTACTTCATACTTTATTCTGGATTTTGATGTAGCTCCTATTGTACTTCACTATTCTGTACCTGATTTGGGGCTTGAACTGTGACAGAGAGATAGTTCAAGAAATGTGACCAACATAAAGATGAGTTAGTGTAGTCTTAGTAAAGGCTTTTTGTGTGTTTGAGGAAAGCAGGCAATATACTAGTGCAGGGTTACAAAGATGAACTTGTTTCATGTGGCTTTAATCAAATCTGGGATGTCTGGAATTAAGGGTCATCACCCTGCGAGGCACCTTGAGAAGAATTGCTGTTTCAAATAAGGCCATTGCTGACATGAATGTGGACTGAAAGTTATGCTGCGTTAGAAACCAAGCGTAACAACCAAACCAAACAAAACCAGAAAGAAAACCCACATATCAACAGAATATCTCAATTTGTATTTTACAGTAATTTATAGTACATTAGAGAAAGAAGATCATTTCATTGTCCAAGAAAACAAGAAACTTAACTTCTTCAAGCACATCTCATATATCATACAGTAATGATTCCCACCAGTTCTGTAGCCAAGCCATACTTGAAAACATTGGCAAGATTTGTTCTCTATTATATCCACTTCACCCTGCTCCCGGAGTTGGCTGCAGGTCCTCCTTGCCCCTGCTGCCTGCAGAGGCTGCTCTGCTGACTGAAGCAATAGCACTTAGCTTGGGCCAGTAAATCTGGTTCCACCTGACCAAGCGTGTCTGAGCGTCTCCTAGTTTCCTCCCTTGTGCTCCCCAGTACTCCCAGTTCTCAGACTGTGATACAGAGGCACGTGAACCAACCTTACACAGAACTGCATGGCCTGACAGACTTCCCGCCATGGGTGTCACATGCTAGACTCCCTGGGCAGAGCCATGGCTTGTCAGGTACCACAAACTTCCCTTTGGGTGAGAGCTCGTTTTAGGTGGCTGACCAGTCTTGGTGCATGGCTCTCAGTGCATTCTAATGGGGAGCAGGTAAAGATTAATCAAAACTGAATCTTCACTTGGTGGTATAAGAAGCATATATGAGTTAGGTTTGCCAACTGTCTGCAGGATCTGGATGCCAAGTTAAAGCTATCTTTGTTTCTGCCAGTGATGCTGGGTGGTAGCGGTATTAGTGTTTTGAATAAAGAGATGAAGATAATATTAGAACTTCCAAATTCAGGTTTTTGTTTTAGGTTTTGCATGCAATTTTATCTTCTGGAATAAAGAAACAAGTTGGACATGCACAGCTTAATACAATGCATTTTTACCAGGTCATGGGTAGTTGCTGCCCACTTGTTGCCTAGCTATCCTGAGTGCAGATAAACAAAACATTCAAGGTAGGCAGGGTTCTGTATAGTGGGAAAGGCTAAAATGTTTTTCTGGAAGACTTAAATAAGCAGATGAAAATAGGTTCTGACACATTATACTGGGCTGCTCTAGCACAAATCTAGCCTTGGTTTTTGGCCAAAAATTATATCAAAATCGTGTTAGGATTGAAAAAACAAACTCATCCAAGGAAAAAAAGCTCAAAGGTAAGACTGCAATAACATATGACAGCCCTCCGTGTAATGCTTCCACCAAGCTCTATGGTTTCTGGTTACTAGCGTAAGAGTTTTGTTGGCTTGTTCTGTGAGGATAGGAGAAGCTTCCCTCACAGTGATCACAGAGAACTAACATCACAGCTGCCAGCAGGTCTTCATAAAGAAATTTCTGTATGCTTTAGTCACTGCATCCTTGTGAAATTCAAATGCAGGTTTTACAGAGCTCTCTTGACACAAGAGATTTCATGATGGAGGAAGAAGATCAAAAAAAAGGGAGGAGGAAAAGCAGCTATCTAGATGTGGCCAAAAGATGGTTACACATTTAGAGTAATTTGAATCTGAATCTCTAATAATTTAAAATTGAACATTTAAATTTACGTTTATGTAGTATAGGACACAGGCAAAACAAGGAAGATGGCAAACAACTTCCCAGTGTTTCCACTTACTTACCACTTAAGGGAGCTATTGTTCACACTACTGTGGAAGCCCCAGCCATGTCTGGGTGTTTGCTATTTGCTAAGAATGGCCATGGCAATGCCGGTGTCAGGCAGCTTGTACACACTCTGCTTTCATGTCATTGTGCACCACAGATACTCTGGGTGTATGAAAGGCAGTGGCCTAGGTCCTGGGATGTCATAGGCCTGACTTGTACTGAGTAGCATAATGTTCTTAATACAAGCACATAAAACACTGCAGAGCACATCTGGGGTCTCTCACTTTCCAAATTTAGCTGCAGAGGAGGAATTGTGACTTTTTTCCCCAGGGAATACAATCCAGCCCTTCCAAACTGCATGCTTAGAACATTTAGGTTGTATGAGAATTTGATACCCTGTCTTGAAATTCATGTACATTACTATTTTGTGTACAAATGTAGTAAACCAGTAATGTGAGCAAATTCTGTCTGAAAGGTAGCTGCCAATAGAGCATTTATATGAGAGTCTAACAAACCCTTTACAGTCCTCCTTACGGACAAGCAGTGAAGTAGCATCAGTGACTGCACTCTAATACTACACTTAGAATGAGGCTTACTGCCATTTTGGATCAGCCTGCAGTAACATTATCGAACCCAAATGAAGAAATCTAGGCAAAAAAAATTCCTAAATAGGACAACATGGTTACATCAGTTAATGCTGTAGAATTCAACATGCTGTAGATTGCTAGGATATGAGTATATTTCTGTTTTTACTCCTCCCTGCCAAGCCAATGAAATACTGAAGCATACCATAATTGGATATTGCTGTTTGTAAACACCTATAGGTAATTTTTGCTGGGAATTGGGAACTTCTGTATTTCATATTGACACTTTCTACTATGTGTTTAGCTGATGGTTGTTTGAATGCATAATATGTAAACCAAGCTAATTCTATTCAGTTTTTCGCGTGTAGGCCATACTATTTTGTGACTTCCATGGTTAAGCAGTTTATATATTGGACCATAAAAATGCTTACATGTCTTTTCGTGATGCTGTTTTCATGTGGGTTTTTTCCTTTGGTGTGAGGGGAAGAAGTGATATTGGGATTCTTTTATAAAAGCCTTAAACTTACTTAAAACAAAACAAAACAAAAAAAAACCCCACCAACAAACATCAAGACAAAATTGGGCATATCTTCAAAGCTATCTCAACTGTACAGATGTGTTCTTGTTATGCACTCCAAATAGTTTTCTTACATCCCTCACCCGCTGGCTGAAGTAAACTTACTCAGCTGCATAAATGAAAAAGAACGTCATACTGAGTATGTTTGAAGGCTCGTGAACCAAGTTTAATCTACTGTCATCATCATTTATATCTTCCTGTGCACACAGGATTTGTAGCAAACCAGTTGATACATTTAAATTACTGTTCTTCTGTGTTTGATAATCTGCACAGTCCCAGACAGAACTGTAGTCTTCATCGCATAACATGGCTTCCCAGTACCTTTACCCAGAACAGTTTCTTTCAAATGTGCTGATTCAATTCTTTTCCTTAACGCACCTGACAGATGAAGGAAGGAGAAATGTCAGGAAAGGTGTGTATATGCCAGTAAGGTAAACAGGGAGGAAGCACAATAGACCTGTTTCACATGGTAGAAATTGCCAAAAAGAGGACCCTAACACGACCAATATTTGAGATACGTGGAAGGATAGAGGAAAAGGAACAAAAGGCAAGGGGGGAGTAGAAGAAGGTAGGGGAACACCCAATTTAGGAGGTAGTTGAGCCTAAGCAATGCAAGGTGGTTGAAGACGAATTATTAGACAAAGATTATTTAGAAGTGGATTATTCAAGGACAGAAGTTGTATGCAGGAAGAAGTTGGAGCAGCACACTGCAGGTATTAGAGCCTGGGGAGGGATGAGGGAAAGGTGGGAGATTAGATGAGACTCTGACTGCAAAATGTGCTCAGAACCGATCCACTTAGTATCTTAGAAAGGCAGGTTGGCAGATAAGGAGAAGTAGTTGGAAACCCAAGGTCATAAATATTTCCAGAAAATGCTCTATTTGACTCATAAGTTCAGATCCTGGCATGTAATGCTGGAGCTCCTCAGCATAATGCCACTAACATTAATCACTTCTGCTGATGACATTAATACAAAAGCTAAACATTTTTCTAAAAAGAGTTTGCTGGAACAGTCTTGGGCCCAAGCTAAGAATTTCGTCTTGGCATCCAAACTCCTCAAAATTTGTAAATGTAAAATTATACAGCCATCTCACCCGTATTGCAGAAGTCTGAAATGGGTCGAGATAGGAATCTTGAATATTATTTCTAACTTTTTGGTTTGGACTCCATCTTTAGCTCATTGGGAGTACAAAACTACTCATATGCTGTGATTACCCATTGTCACTCTTGTTCTGTGCATCAGGCTGGTTTTTGTCAGAATTATTGCAGTTACACAATAAGGTTTCAAACTCATCATGCTTTCTCTTGCAGTTTTAATTTTAGATATTCTAAGGAGCATGCTAAAAATGGTGTTTTACAGATGTGGCCATATCTTGCATGTGTACTGTAAAAATGGACTAGATTGCCATTTTGTATTTCAGTTCCTGGCAAGAATTAGGTATTTGTCAGCACCACTGGTCCATAACCAAAAAAGGTATATTATTTGGGGGAAAAAATACCTTTAAACATTTTCAGTTTCTGTTTATGATTGCAAAAAAGCAAGCAAAAGAACATTTTAAGTTGTGAGCATGGAAATTTTCATCCTGCAGAATTAGCTGTTAGGTTTTCTTCCATAATGGTTGGTGTGAATCTCAGGGCTCAGGTTGTTAACCTTTGTATAGGAATTCACATTGTATAATGGAACTCACTCAAGAGCACATTTATATATACTAATTTGAATTAACAGAAGTATTCTCACCTGTATTT
Source organism: Eurypyga helias (assembly GCF_000690775.1). Classification (NCBI taxonomy): domain Eukaryota; kingdom Metazoa; phylum Chordata; class Aves; order Eurypygiformes; family Eurypygidae; genus Eurypyga; species Eurypyga helias. The sequence goes on from NW_010271523.1 coordinate 22,802, forward strand.
CATTCTCATGCATACTTAAATGCATACTAAAGGCCTGGGCTTTTCTAAATTGGAGTGTTTAGTCCTTGAAAATACACCAAGTTGGAGTTCTGCTGGTGCTGTGTGTAATTTCCTGTTGCTAGGAGCTGAGGATGCCAAACAATGCATAGGAGAACTCAGAAACCTGTAGAATGGGGCAGTAAGAGGAGGCAGCAACAGGAAAGGGAATAGGAGTTCACTTTCAAACTGTATGTTTGACCTCTGTCAGTCATTTGCTTTGCACGGGGAAAAATACAACCTAAACCATTGGACTTTTGCAAACTTTGAGAACTTTGCTTTCTGAAAACTTGTTATTTTGAACCTTTGAAGAAAAGGGGAAAACTGCAAATTCCAAAACAATTTGAAGTAACATTTTTTATAGACTATCACTACACTTTCTTTGGGGTATTTTTCTCCAGATACAAAATGTATGCTGCTTCCTGCACACACCTTTTGGGAAGCTTGTTTCCCTTAGTTCTCTTCGTGAGCTTGGTTCATCTTCATTAGTCTAGGCAGTAGGAAAATAGTCTCCTTGTTCAAAAACCTCACTTGTCTCCATTACAAGCCGTGCTTTGTCACTTACACCCTGTTTCTTCCTAAATCTCTGGCTTTAGTATGAAGTGCCATGCCTGCTATAATTTAAAATCAGGTATTTGCTTGCTGATGAATACCTTTACCACTGCTGAACAAGTTAAATCTACAGTCTTCAGGAAGTGCTCAGGATACTTCCTTTTAAATAAGAAAATCTCTGTCATTAAATCAATTAGTTACCACTTAGAGGAAAAACGATCCAGGTTATTTGAAGGTATTAGTAGACTTGGGATATTACTATGCAATTACGGTTATATCCTGTTCAGTGGTTTAGTCAGGATATTTTAAAAATCTGCAGTCATTCTTCTAGAGCAACTATTGTCCCCTCTCTAGTTGATCACGGTCCTGTTCTCTCATGCTATTGCTATTGCTCTTGTTTTCCTTTCATCCACAAACTAAGGCAGCAGCTCCTCAGTCTCTGTAGGAAATTAGTGCCTTGCTGCACCACTGCCTGCTGTGGATCCTGAAAACTTGTAAAGGAGTTGGTTGGGCCAAGGTGGGCCAGCAGCACGTGTACAACCTTAAACATAACCATGGCCTGAACACGTTTGCAACTGTACAGTGCTCACTGTGCAAAGGCTCATGTGGGGCAGCACCAATAATAACTCAATAAGGAAAACCTGTGAAGACTCTGATTTCTGTTGTCATACCCATTTCTGATGTAGGGACCCTGTTTATTTTAACAGTTCACTTAGTTCTACTGAGGCACTCTAATTGAATTCAACTGAATTATTTCCCTGTCTGCTGCCAGCCTGCTCCCTCCCACTGTTTCCTGGCAACGAGGTCCAGGACAGGCCTTTAAAGAAACAGACCTTTATTTTGCTGTCTCTGCAGCATCGCTTCCCTTGCTGTCAGGTAAAGCCTAGACAGGCAAGGAGCAGCCTCCTGTCTCACCTCGCCTCCCATCCTCAGCATCAGGAACCCTTGCTCTCCCCTCCCAGACACTAACCTTGCAGGTTGCCACACGGAACAGCACTGGGGGAAAGTAGTAGCAGCCACAACAGTTTCCCCCATGCAGTTTGTTAAATGTGAGATCTCCAAAATATGTTTTTAAAAAATCTATTAAAAATATCCAAATTTTAAAATTCTGTCTATCCACAATCTACTGCAGTGGTAAATTACGGCTGCAACTGCAGGTCTCTCATCCTCACAGGTACCTCATAAAGCATCAGTAGTGCATGTCCTGTGTTACAGTACAGCCTGAGCTCTGCTGTAAAGCATAGAGTCATCTGAAGATTCTTGAGTTCACAAAAAATTGAGTGCTTGTGATACATCCATGCTTGGCCAGGACATTCTCAACTGATCAAGCATTAGCAAGGTGGAAGGGGGGTGAGCAGGACTGTGAAGCATTTTTTTTAATATGTATTTAGCTTTGAAGACTACAGGATATTCTACATATATTCAGAAGAAGATTGCAGTACAATTAGTCTCATGACAATTTGGCAAGTTCAGCATTTTCGTGTAAACTTCCTAGGAATGGGAATTCAGATAAATGGACAGTCTTGCCAAAATAATGTCCTAGTTTTGTTTTCCAAATGTGAAACGCCCACTGAAATCACTTGGTCACTTTCTGTTAACTCCAGCCTCAGCTGGAGTGATCTTAGGAGGAACTCTCAGAGAAAAGTTCTGCTGTGCTACAAGCATTAAGAAATTAAAAAAAAAAAAAAGTAAAAATTAAAAAAAAATCCTCCTAGCACTTTTGGAGCTTTTAACTTATATAAATGGCCAATTTGGACACACACTATTACAGCAAAATGAAGCCAGGTGACAGTTGCTGATATTTAAAGGAAAACAGAAATACAGTATGACTTGACTGCAAGTGATGAATGCGGCAAATTCCTTCACACTGTATGTGCACTAAGGACGGACTAAAAAAAAAATCTTGAAAATATTAACACTTTTGTGTTGTGACTGATGATTGCCTTTGTTTCGAGTGGAATAAGAGTAAATTATCTATGCATAGTATTCTTTGGACTGCACAGTAACCAGTGTCTTTATCAGAAGCAACTGACTTAGCCCATGAAGTTTGATTCCTTTAGGCTGGCCTGTAACTTTAAGGCAAAATAATGTTTTTCAGTGTACTGATTCCCCCAGACGGTTTCTACAGAATTTTGGCAGCCACATGCAACAATTAGCATGGTTGCCCTTCTAATCTCACACACTTTAAACAGACAAGTCATATTCTTAGCAAAACCCTTACAGACTGTTCAGCAGATTTTTATCTATCAAACTGTCTTCGACTATCACAGTAAATAGAATATCCTGACCCTATTGCTTGGACTTTAGATAAAAACATTTAAGCACTTTACTATTTAAAGAGAGGATTATATAGCAGACTGTTATAGTTCATGGTGCTGTGTACAAACTTTTCGTGGTAGAGCAGCAATGTGTAAACAGTGCTGAACTTAAAAAAAAGTTGCATTTCTCCATGTTTTATGTGGAACACTTGCTAAGGATTAGCATCCCTCACCCCACTATTGCGTCTTGAAAATACGTACACCAACTAGCATGCACTTCTTCTATGGATATTTCTAATATTAACACTCACAAACCCTATTAAAACTTAGCTTTGTGAGACATAACACCAGTTTCTCTCCCTTTTCTAAATGAAGATACTTGAGTGTTGCAGCACACAGAAAAGCAGAACTTTAAATTGCATGTTGGAGACCTGGTTTCATATATAGAGTTGTAAAAACTAAGACAGGGGTTATGACAAAATGATACAAGGGTTACTTGAATACCTCCTCCTACTTTCTGATCAGCCTCCCTTTTGAATGGCAGAGAGCAAAAGCTAGAAGATACGAGACTACCTCTTTCAGGTCCTTATGTTATGCCAAGAATTTCAAATGATGAATCATAAACAATAACAGAAGTTTAAGATGGAAAGAGTCTTTTTCTGTCCTAACTTTACTATTGTATCCTTTAAGCCATTGGGGGGAAAGCAGTGCAGGGAGTCATACGATAGTATGTACTTGCAGCTTTTGCAGTCTCTAATGTCCACAGCTGCTTATGTCATCAGTGTTGTTTCATTTGAAATAATTATTGCAAACAGTTTGACTTACGGTGTTGGGGTTTTGAGGAATTTCCAAGTAGCTGAAATAGGTGGGGTGCAGTAGAAAAACCACATTGTCTATGCATGGCTAAGGGAGTGATGATTCCTGAGTTAGTTTTGTGGTTTCGGCAGTCAGTGGTTTGCACTGGTAGGTGCAGGAGCTCACTTCCAGGCCAGACCAGAATAAAGTAAATGTAAATTTTGCTTATGAAAGGAGATTTCTGTCTTATCTATAGAACTGAAACTAAGGGTAGACGTTTTATTCTTTTCTGACCTTTTCCTCCTTCTCTTTAAAGAATTACAATATTATGTAGATTCACAGCATTCTGAAAATGTTGACATTTTTCTCTTTAAAACTATCTTTATCATGCCCAAAAGAAGATAATTGAGTTTGATTTTATTAAAATCCTTCCTGAACTTTTTACACTGTAGCTATTCTCCTCAAATGAGTCATACAATAACCATTCCCAGTTTGTAGCCAGTTCTCCAAAGAAGCAGAAGAAAAAAGAAACAACTTCCTTTTAAGGGAATGAGACCTGTTTGTAATGATAAACCTCTTTTCGTTTCTATTTGAAGACATTCTCCATAACCCAAGAATTGATAGCTATAAAAACACTACCTACTTTATTTGGATTACAAAAACATTCATAGCTATAGAACATTGTTTAATGTTAGCCTAAAACATCTGTATATACACTCACACATGGGGTACTGTTGAAATTACACATGCGACGTCAAACGAGCAGCTGGTTTACCAGAAATCTGTAAGAAACAGCTTGGAAATGGTTTAATTTTTTTTTATTTAATACTTTAAATAAATGAGTTTAAACAAAGAAGTATTTAATATTTGTGTGGAATGAAAACAGTTCAAGAGTATGTAATTGTATAAGTAAGCTAACACAGCAATTTCTATTGAAGTGCTTTATGATTCCCAAAACTCATCACACTGCTTGAATGCTGAAGTATTCACATGTTCTTAGAATCTGGGAAAATTCATGTGTTGCACATCGCTGCAACAATTACTGTAACCTCTAAAAACCACTGTTTTAATAGCAGCTGTGTTGTACATCTACTCAGTTGCTGTCTACAGAAACTGTAACAGGAATTTAGGTGCCCTCTCTCTGCATTTCATTCTCGAAGTGTGGTCCTTCCAAGCCTCTTCTATTAGCCTTGCGACTAGTCGATAACAGTTTCTCTGGTACTACATGAAAAAAGATTTAAGCATTAAAAACCTGAGTTTACTTGTTTTTCTCCTCTTTTGTGTGGGATCGCTTTGGGTTTTTTTAAGACAGCTGACTATAGGTAAATTTTTTTCAAGATATTAGTTTTAAATGTGTAGAATGGATGTCGTTGCATATGAATTAAAATATCTCACTGGATGTGTTACTTAGATGGGAACTAAGAATATAGTTATAAACGTGCTAAGGGTTGAAGGGGAAAAAGCCCTGACACTAAATTTGGACGCAGAAGCAGAGATAGATTGTTTAAGTTGTATTGCCATCCATTTAGCTCTGAACCCCTGACACTGCAGCTTATTAGTGAGGTGGAGACAACAGAATTCTTTGTAGCACGGGTTTATATTACCAGAGGAGCTACAGCAGACTTCTTCTGTGTTGTTAAAATAAATTAATCAAAACCAGCAGGGGAGCATCCTTGAATTACAATGGTTGCATTATTCAGAAACTGTAAAGACTAAATTTTTAAGGAAATCCAACTGGCATGTAGCTTGGGAAAGAGCCAGTTGTTTTTTAATGCTGCCATTTTTAACAATTCTTAATATAAGAAACTGGAGTATTGTTTCAATCAGATCTTTGGCATACATTTTCTATTATTTTATTTAATTATCTTCCCCTGAAATATTATTATGCACTAACCCAAATGGCATCTCTCATCCCAGATAGATTCTGAAGTACTTTAATGACCTTTGGCAAAATCTGTGCCAGCTTTAGGACATGCTGGCTAAGTCAAGGATGCAGTTACATACACAGAAGGCTGCAGCCCACGCATTCATGAAGTACAGCAATCCTACAGCAAGAGCACCACTATGTGTGCCTTCTGGGAGGTAAAGCAATATTTTCCTAACAAAACTCTCAAAGAGGAAAGGGATACAGGGTAACTAATGTAATCGGATTGTAGGCACAAGTTGGAATTTTGTTGGGACACTAAAAGTAGTCTCTGTCCTGCAAATGGATTTTTAAGAAGTGAAATTACTGCAGGTGGTCAGAACCCCCAGGTACACATTTCCTGCTAGGATTACTCAGGGGCTGACTCAGCAGGGGCACGGCCATGTACCAAACCCACAGCGTCAACTTTCTGCAACACTGGTTTTGTCAAAGGCCTTGAAGGGCCTTGAAAAGTGAAACCAACATTTGAAGTGGTATTATTTATGTTTGATGTGCAGTTTTTTGTTTTAGAATTGACATCATTTTATATCTGTAAATAGCTATTTTATACCTATATATTTTATTCCATTAAGTGATGCATAGCTCACAAATGCAGCGCATCTGCCAACTGTGTTCTACCAGGGAGCTGGTCACACATGGTAGATGTGTGGGTACATCTGCATTTCCTGAAGACAAAGAACTGAGGTGTGAAAGTGTCAGTACCTTATATATTTCTATAATGGAAGAGCACATGTTAAAAGGTTTGTGTTTTTTAAAGACATCATAGTTCCTGTGCATTACAATTTCACTCAACTTCCATGTAAATGTTGAAGCCAATTAGTGGGTACAAAACCTAGGACAAAATCCTACTTGCTTAATTAGTTTAAGTCCTGGATTTTGCTGCTATCAAACACTCGCATTTTGAAATCTTAAACATCTGAAACCTGCTATAAGAGTATGATAGTTCTGAAGAATACTGTCTTGCCTCAAATTACAGTCATATTCTCCCATGTAACCTTTTTTTGTTCTCCCTGAGCTTTGTTACACTAGAAGAACGGTAGTGCATTTTTATCTCCAGCAGCTGCTGGAACGTTAAGGCACAGAGGGATGGCCTGTTCTATACAATCATTGGAATAAATGTCTCTTCTTCCAAAATTATAAATAATAGCAGTAAGGATTAAGAAAGATAACTGAAAAAGGCTATGGGACTGAAATAAAAAAAGATTTTCAAATCTTACTCAGATGTTAGAATAATAGTAAGTTTTAAAGAATTTTCTAAAAATAACAACAAAAGAAACAAGCACATGCAAATTAACAGGATAATCTTGAATATCAAACATCTGGAAAAAATAAGCACACATAAAAGAGCTATTCATTTTAAGGATTTAATTTAATAACTCATCCTGTTCAGGAAGATTAACATGTGGCTATAAAATACCCACTTGCCATTCAGAATATTTTACCCGCTCATAGTCACAGAAGTTTCTTAGCAGCCCTCATTCTATTAGTTCAGGACAGCAGCATTGCTTTTAATTTTGTGTGGGTACTGTTGCTCCAACTTTGTGACAAGATACCCTGCATATTTTTCAATTATACTTGATATGTCAACCTCCATTGCGTTGCTATGGTGATGTGGACCCTCCAAGTAACCTTAGTATGTACAAATCCCAATCTGCCAGATGTCCATGACCTGATTTTTAGAGTGAGCGCTGCCTTTAATAGATGAGAAAGCAATGAACAACTGTGTCTTGTACAGAGATAAGAGGGGCTTTTTGTAGGTTGTTCTGAAATTAAGGCATTGGCAGCTACAAAACCAAAATTTTCCATGTAGTATTTCCCTTCAGATCTATGGAAAGTGCTTCAACTCCCAGTAAAGATCAAATACTAGGTTAAAAACATGAGACACGCAGAAGAGGGAATGAAAATCACTCTGTCTTCTCATATGCATTGTGCTGCTTTCAGAGCTTATTTGTGAAAGGGAAACTAACCTTAAGGAACATCTGACAGTACAACAGCATGGTATTCGTGAACAATTGTTTGAAGGAGTGTCAGCAAACCTGTGGTAACGGCAAAGTCAGCCCTGATCTGCGGCACTCTTCCAAATGCCAAGCACCAGATAAATGGAGTAGCAGCTAGAAGGAACTTGTGAAGGCACAGCTAGAAACTGAAAAGACATTTATGTGGATCAGTTCTGTAATTTCGTATTTGTTTCCTGAGCAAGTGCTTCCCTACGATTCACTGTATACATTGGAAATTGATGGATGGGGTAGCTCCTTATCTTATGGCACTGTTTGTAGCTGTCTGTTTAAGAAACCTTTATAGTCAGATACAAATTTCAGCATATTGGTGATGTATGAAGTAATTTAAAATCAAGTGAAGGTCAAGAGTGGCCCTTTAAGTAACTGAAGAGGAAAGTGGAAATATACATAGCTCTTTCTCGCCTAAAAGAAGATAATCTGACACAAATTGCCTCATAAGACTTAAACTTTGCTGACACCTCTCTTACTAATACAGTTTTGAGGGAAAGGTCCTGTTACATGAACTGCTAGTATCTTCTCAGGTTTCTCTGGGAAGCACACTTTTTAAGGATTGCATAGTCTTTAAACAGATGTCACAGGTCAGCACCTTCATAAATTAAATTCAGTGTCAGAATTAGTGTCTAGTTTCCTTTTCTCTTTATTATTTTGCCCTGAAACTTACCTTTTTCTTATTAACTTAAGCCTAATAATTAATTTAAGAAAATATACATCAAGAGCATTTTAATGTTATTGTATCAGAGGGGATTGCTTTCCAGTTTTATTTCTTCCTTCATGGAAGAAACCAGAAATCTGCACATTGAAGTAAACTGTGTCTTATCCTCTGTGCCTGACAGAAGAAGCCTTGATGCCAGAGATTACTGTGATTTGTGAGAAGAAAGAGAAGACCAAGTCCAGCCTCTCCCCCCATGCCCCCCACCCCATATTCCACATGTGTTGAGTAGGTATTTTACTCCGTGAAAATGTTGAGCTGTGACTGACACCATAGGAGTGCAACAAAGCTTTCTGCATTAAAAAGAGGAGGCATCCAGAGATGGAAAGGATATCCAACAAGGACAACCTCAGCAGATCTGACAGACTACTAAAACGTGATTCCATTGCTTCCTCTCTATTTTTATCCCAGGACCCAGCAGCTGATGAACCATGCCAGGGTTTAATTCTGCAGGGCTGGATGATGCAGAATCCAGAACGCCTGAATTCAAGCTTTATTTGAACAGGCCAATGCATCTTTAGTTTTTGCTTGAGTCAATTAGTGCCCAGTATCAATTTGTGCTATTTCCCACTCTGCAACTTTTCTGGGCCTCTCATGCAAATCAGGCCTGGAAGCAAACAACAAGTGAATGACCCAAAAGGCTGGTACAGGGCTGGGCACCATTGTTCTCATGCCATCCATTTCAGTGCTCCAATTGTTCCTGTAGTAACACTGAAAAATTAATTACCATACGCTTTGTATTGTTCTTGCCAGTGTAGAAGAAGAGGCATTCATGGTCCATTTAGCTTCACTGGATTGTTTTTCACTGTTCTGGTAAATATAGAGGAAGAAAACTGTAAGTCTGAAAGTTTGGGGAATTTTTACTTTTGTAGAATGACAAGGAATTTTAAAGTCAAATCCTTTTTGTAGTCACAAATTGTTCAATGAATTCAGAAATGTTTTGGTAACATTATCCTGGTGATCTGGAAAATTACTTAAAAATGTAGCACTTTTAGGAGCTGAATCAGGACCTTTCAAATGTAGATTCAATCATGGAAAAATATATTGGATCACACCTGTACTGACATGTTCATTTGAAACGGTTAGATCAAAAATGGGCTCAAGGTGCAAAACTCAGGTAGATTTCCAAAACCGTAGCTGTTTAAGGATGTGTTCGTGGATTTGGTTTTGGTATACTTCATGAGAATCTAATTTCATCAGATTAGTAAAATAACCTGGTTTTAGAAGAGCTAATATTACAGGCTGAAGTCATGACTGAAAGTGAGGGCAGAGAAAGGAAAAGCAGGATAATGAAGAATTCAGAAAAACGTCATTTTCATACAGCTCAAAATTTGGTTTAAATTGGATATGAGACCTGGGAGACTTCCTACATCTCCAGGGCCCCATCCCTGTCTGCTCTGGTGGTTGTCAGATTGGGCTGGAAGAAACTGAGGTTCGATATATTGGGGTTTTATGTTCTTTTTTAATTATTATTTCAATTAATGTATTCAATAGTCATGTGTAATACTACTGAATGTTCATAATATGGTATAAAATAGGTGCAGAAATATTTTTCTGTTTTCTCTTTAAATTATTACGACTGCCTCTTTCTTAAGGCCGCCTGAAATATTCCTTTTTAGTTCGTTTTTTAAGGATCAGATGTGTCCTAATTATAGTGTTATGAAACCACAAATCAAACCTTAGTACAAATTTATGGGGCTCTCCTTAAGGGGATTACGTTCTGTCTGTATGCAATAAGTAGAAGTGAAAGGAAGATTTGGAATGATTAATTTGATATGATGTGATTCTTGACTTGGTTTATATACATATTTATCTCAAAGGCATTAATTCTACACTTTGAAATTACTTGGGCTGGGAGGTGCTGAGCTGAACAATACTTAGCAGCTTCAGTAAGAAAACATTAAAGCTAGCAACCAAAACTTCTCCAAGGTGTAACTGTCTTTACATTCACTTCTCTACGGTTCTGGGCATTGTGAATAAGAGCACCATCTAGTGATAATCAGTAATACATCGGTATCATGAAAAGGTGATTATTCAGTCTGGACCTAAAGGCACACTGCTAATTCACTTAGCAAAGGGATTTGGGGGCTTGAAAGAAACAGTGTTCTAGTTGTGATTTCCAGTTCACTTTAATGACTCGTGTCTTCCCCTGGATACCCTTAAACACGCACAGTGCAACTGAAGACTGACTTTGGCTGAGCGTATGGATACCATGAGGTAACACTTTAACATTTTCTTTCATAAATCAGTTATGTAATTTTATTATGTATTATTGTAACAAAACCCTCCAAATTTGTGAATGGCTTATTTTATGTTGAATAGCGAAACTTATTTATTCCACTGACTGAGAATTTAGGTGAAACCATTCTAATTTCCTAGGTATCAAGTTTTTTGGCAAGCTAACAATTCTGAAACTTTGGCTTTTTTTTTTTTTTTTTTTAAGTGAAGTATGTCAAACAGCTGGTCCTCTCTAAGGATCTTAGACATTACATAGTATTATATGTGAGAATTTGCTTACTGCTTAATGATAGTTTTCTTCTAACTTGAAGAATTTTATAAAGCAGGCCTTAAGCTGTCCATTCTGCCAGTATTATTTCAGTGTGTGGGAAGATCACTCTGAGTATATGATAATATATAAAGCTATTTATCCCTTTCAGATTATTTCCATATGCATCCCCTGTAATTAAATCAGTGGTTTATGGCAGCTAGTCTTTGAAGTAATCTCTGCAAAATAGGAAAATGTAATTTGTGGAACAAAATGCTGATCAGTCTATTCCAGCCAGATCTGTTAAGCTCTAGTAGATCAGAGATTTCTGTGATGAGAGAGTTCATGGAAAGCAGAGTTTCCTGTATTTCCTTCAGTCCAAAGGAAGTTCACTGGGAGTGATGGACACTATTCTAACCGAGTAACAGGGTTTCATGTCTGAGGCATTGTTTGGCCACAATTCTCAGTGAATTCACTGAAAATGATGCTTAAGAAATAAGAAGCTGTAATTGTGTATTTAAGTAAAAGTACTACTAAGAGAAAGCAGAGCAAGAATTTCTGTCAGAGAAGACAAGGATTTAGAGAGATAACTAGAGAGATAATCTTTTCAGGAGCACCAGTGGTGGTGGTTTTATTAACTCATGACATCATTCCCCTTGATTGCAGTACATCTTGAAAACACATATTATACAGGTATAGACAACCATTGTAATTACCATTGCACAATTCTCCATGTAGGTGCTTTTTTTCTCGAAGGAAAGCTCTTTTGTTCAGGCCCCTTAGAGCCTTTCCGAAGTGATGTCTGTTAGCAAATACATCTACAAGATTGGTGTGCCAACACCAGGAGTTACTGTCTGATTTGTCCAGCCATAGCTGTACCTTCTGAAAGTGTGGCCACTCACAGCTTCTTGGCACTCCTCTCTCTGTCCTCCTCCCTGTCCTAACCTGGAGGTTTCTACACTTCAAATCTTACAGATGAGCTGCTCATATGGTTGCATCCTGAGCTCTCAGGCAAAATGAGTTAAGTTAGCAAGGCCTGGTATCTAAATTGTTTAAGAAATACCTGCTCATTTAAATCAACACAAGCCTGTCTATGTGCAGAGTTGAAGAAAGCAAGAATCGTAGAATCACAGAATGGTTTAGGTTGGAAGGGACCTTAAAGACCATCTAGTTCCAACCCCCCTGCCATGGGCAGGGACACCTTCCACTAGACCAGGTTGCTCAAAGCCTCATCCAGCCTGGCCTTGAACACTTCCAGGGATGGGGCATCCACAGCTTCTCTGGGCAACCTGTTCCAGTGCCTCACCACCCTCTCCAGGAAGAACTTCTTCCTGATATCTAATCTAAATCCCACCGCTTCCAATTTAAACCCGTTACCCCTTGTCCTGTCACTACAGGCCCTTGTAAAAAGTCCCCCCCAGCTTCCTTGTAGCCCCTTCAGGTACTGGAAGGTGCTATAAGGTCTCCCTGGAGCCTTCTCTTCTCCAGGCTGAACAAGCCCAACTCTCTCAGCCTGTCCCCATAGCAGAGGTGCTGCAGCCCCTGGGCATCTTTGTGCCCCCCTCTGGACTCGCTCCAACCAGTCAATATCCTTCTGATGCTGAGGGCCTCAGAGCTGGATACAGTACAGGCAGTTACAAGTAGTACTTTCAACCAGTAAACATTTGCAACTGAGAGATGTGTCCACAATCTCAATTTTCCTTTTATCTTAAGCTAATACAGTATTAGTCCTTTAATAAATGGCCTCAAGTTTCTAGTAATGTCAGGCTAGGAACTATTATTAGCAATTATTTCACTCTTTTATAAATATGCCAACTGAAATCTCTTCAACTCAAGTGAGTATCTTTGTCCTTACAAAGACTTCCAAGACAACTTTAATTACTAAATAACTTGAAAACAGATTATTCAACAGTTTTACCAGAATACCCCTAAATCTAAGGTCTTTTTGTTCCTTTGAAGGGAATGACTTCTGCTAAACACAGAAAATTGTGGTAAGTAGATCCCAAGCAAAAACTGCTACACCCTTCCCAATGAGAATTTTTTTTTTTTGTGATATCTGCTTCTAATTAAATAACTTCACTATATTATTCATTCTAAGGCCCATTCCTTTGCCCTTTAAAGTCAATGGCAAAGCTCCCATTGAGTTCATGGGAAAAATGTAACTCCTTTGTTAAGGTTTCCTTCATAACAATTTCAACTGTTTGGTTTTTAAAACAAGGACACAGGTTTGCCACCTTTGCCTGCAGACAACAAGCAATTCCTGATACTCCCTATGTTAGGCAGAGAGTACTAGGAAGGGGAAATTTAGTCTTATTAAATTATGCTCCCCTGTCATTCCGTTTGTTATTCTTTCCGTTATTATAAAGGGCCACAATGGTCATATGATTGTCTTGCATTATCTTTATTTTAGAAACTTTCTTGAAATTCAATATTGTAGCAATTTAGGCCATCCGTGGCATGTTTATGCTATACAAAACATAGCAAATGAAACCAGCAGTATAGCAAACCATAGCTTATCTACTTTGTTCATAGCTTTGACCCACCATCAATTCATCTGCCAATGAATTGTAATACAAAACATGCTTACAAAAAAACAAAGTATCAAGCTTCCTAAATGGGACCATATTTCTAAAATATACTTACAAAAATAGAATTTCATAAAACAGTGATTCTACAGCTACGCAGTGCAGAATGACTCCTTTTAAGCAAATGGTCACCCATGCATTTAATGCCTCATCTCAGAGGTAGGAAGGAAATATCAAACAAAGAAGGAAGCTTAAAGAGTTCAAAGTATGTTTTTGTGGAAGTAGAAAGAAGACTTGTGGAGTGTTTCCCTGCTAAACAAGAAAAGAAGATTCTGTGCTGTGCCCAGGACTGCAGCACATGATAGAGAGCTCAGGGTACTTTGGCTCTGGCGAGCTTGGAACGAGGTTTTCATTATGATTTACCTTCCACATAAGCTACAAAAAGCAGCCACTTCTTTACTGTTCTTAGCACCCCACTGAGAGCAAGGTGCTGAGGTGTTTTGAAGAGTTTTGGCTTTCATGCTCAACACCATGTTATACTGGCAGGTAACCAAAAAATAGCACTTTGATTTTGGTGCATGCTGAAGTATTTCAGTCTAAATATGCATTAGTCTCATCTTAACATCCCCACTGACTATGGACTACAGATTCTAATGAAATGGGACAGATGGGAAAAATTAGAGAAAAGGAAAAAGAAATCCACTGTGGAAGTTGTGTACATTAGGTCTGAAATTTAAAACCTTCAAGCTGATATCCAGGGGATTTTTTTACTGCCAGTTTCGTTCCAGCCAATGAACAGTGCTCATAAGTACTGGTTGCAATCTAAATGTTATCGTTTTTGTCCGCAGTTAATTCCGTGCACAGAATTGTTCCTCTTAAAGTTGAAGTTATCTCTGCAAATCAGTCTCATTTTATAGAGTGCTAAGCATTTAACCCATGAAATATGGTCCCTTAAAGTAATTTCTGCTCTAAATATTTCTGCTGTAAATATGAAGAATGCTGAGTTCTGTATTTGGAAGAAAGCCCTTGCATGATAATAAATTGCTAGCTGTATCCTCTCAAACAAACTGACACAATCCTAAAGGGTTTTGTAAACAGCATTTCCTGTTGTGATATTTTAATGTGATCTTGGCCAAAAGTCTTACTGTTGCATGCACATTCCCAGTAAGAATGCACTGGCAGAAAGTACAGAACAATGAAGTGCAATAATATCATGCAGTTTATTTTAAATGTTTCCAGCAAAGAAGCTAAAATTGAAGCAAGGCTCTATACAAAGCAGCTAATGTGATTTAGTAGGAATACACTGCTTGGGGTTTTTTTTAGTTTGTTTAGTTTAAATTAGTGTGAATTATGTTGTTCATTCTATTCCATTGAAAACTCTTAGAGCATGAGAGTTGAGAAAGTATCTGTTGGAAACAAGCACAAATGAATACTACCATGTATCCAAAGCATGCTTGTGTTTGCCTGAATTCTGTGCAAAGCATGCCAAAACCAGCTTGGTATCTTGTTCTGTATATCCAAAACAGGGTATACAATCATGTGCTGGTTCAGCCTGCACTTTTTAAACAACTAGATGGGTCTTTAGTACTAAAATTTCCACTGGCACAATAGCTGGAATGAAAAAGCTTTAAATTAGAAAACGGAGACCTCTGACTTTCGGAAGAACATTTAAACCTTTGCTAGTAAAAGCGTATGAAAGTTTTTTCCTTGTTATTTTTCTGTATCTAACTAACGATGGCAAATTTTCAGGAACAGAGTTACTTAGCAGTGGTCTATTTTAGTTAGCTTTTGAGAATTTTCATTTGTTCCTTTGTGTTTCAAAATAAATTAGCCTAACCTCTATAAAGCCCAGCTTCTTCCCAGTTTCTCAATGGAAGTTTTGTAATTTACTTAAATAGAAGCTGAACTATGTCATCTAAACATGCAAAAATATATTGTTTTTTAAGTTGGATCAGTGCTTGTAACAGAGTTAAAATCTTGTCCAGAAAAGACAGAACGCCCCACAATTTTCCACCTAAGTCCTTATGTGAAAGAATATGTAAATATGCCTTACAGGGTTTTCTGAATATCAGCAAATACTGGCTGTGTCAGATGGGCTGAAGAGTGAATTTGAGAGTAAGAGCTTGTCCAGACTGCAAAAACAAACTATGTTTGGAAATGTATTAGCTAGCAAATTTAAACAAACAGTTTTAAATAAAACCCAAGTAAGGCAAGTTGTGTTTAAAATCATGTAGGTTAACTCTAAACCCCCCTCCTTTGCTGCCAAATTTCAACTAGTATGTTTTAAACATGGCTTGCTCTGCCTACTGCTAATGCATGAAGTTCTATCCAGATTCTGCTTAAAATGTCAATTGATACAAGTAAGAAAGTCAGCAAGGTCACGTTAGCTGGATACTGAGCCTTTACACAGCATGCCGAGCATCTTCATTTCAAGCTCAGTCGTGTATACTAAGATCCTACTTGACTATGCATTAACGGGTGTATTTTCAGAAGCAGACAGCACCAAAGCACCAACTCCACCTCCAAGATGACTCCTTAAGTCATCCAGAGATGATCTGAACCACAGAACAGGCTCTTACCTTCATCTGCCTATGGTGCTCCTAGGCTATCAGCGCAGAGGCAAGCAGGGGGACAAAAAACCACTGCTTCAGCCACTGGTGGTTTATACTCCCCCATATGACTTGGCACTGAAATGAGCTAGGAGCACAGGCACAGCACAGGCACGTTTATCATGTCTCAACCAGAATGCAGTGACCAGAATCTCAGCTTTTACTATCCTAGTTTTTCTGCCTGGAAGTGTGAGCATTTGCCAGTGGTGACAATGAATGGACAGGAACTTGACAAAGTCTCCTTAAACCCAGCAGCTTTGATGTATTTTTTACCTGGGCCAACTGCGTGCCAACATGCCTCATGTGACAGTGGCATGCTTTGCCTTACCTCAAAAGCCAACTGTGCTGACACGTCGTATCCTTTATGCTTTTTCCTGCTCGACTAAATGTAAAGGTCAGCTTGACAAAAGCCAGTTGGGGTTGTTCACTATGTGTCAAGTATTTCGGATAAATGCAGGGGGAAAGTCAAACTATCCCAGTGGAGCCCACCTCTGTATACATCCAGCTTTAAATAATCATATTCAGACATCAACTTTTCACACTGCTGGTTCAGGTTGTTCCCAAGTCTTTGAGTTTCACTTTCAGTTTCAGGTTCCAATGAATCCAAAATGATGAAACTGAGACTTGAATTGAAATCTGAGTGTTTTGATGGACAAGTGGTGCACAAGTCTAAAATGACCAGGCAGCCAGTTGTCTCATGTCATTACAGAGCCAAAGGTAAAAATACTATTTGTGCAGCAGCAGCCGAAGTTGATTTCAGAAATTGGCAAAATAGTCACAAACTGTAAAAGTTTTGCATGAAGCCTAGTTGAGGCTGTTAGATTTGAAGCCTGAATTATCAAAGTGTTTCATAGGATTAATTAGGTCTATAGTTAACACATTTACAAGACAATGGAAAATGGTATGATGTTTTGCATGTTTGGACATAACAAAATGTCTGCAGTAGAGCAAAAAATTTCAGGGTGCAAAATCACATTGGTAAGAGTTTGAAAACATCCATTAAGTTCTTTCAAATAGCTTGGCATTTTAGAGGATGGACATTATAATTGTAGTTATGCACTGGCAAACTGGCATGGTAGAAATTAAGGAAGGGAAATATTTCTATTTTATTTTTCTAACAATTTAGTTGAAAAAGTACATAAAATCTGTCAGCACTTAAAAAAAAAAAAATCACTGTGTGTTTCTCCATATGCAAGTACATAATTGTTCTGCCGCTGAATCTGGGAGGGATTGGGATGAATGGTCTCATAACGTAGGACAACATGATCCCCTCTGAAGATATCTTTCTTCTGAGCTGTATGTACGTAGAAAAATCTCTGTACGTACTATATCTAGACCAGAGAACTTCCAGAACTGAGGTGATCAGAATGCAATAACAAGTGAGGCACCTTGTCTCGGTAATGTTAGTTTCCCCAACGTCTCAAGCGCGAAAACCTACAACGCAATTGATCATATGGATTTTTAAGAATCTGTTCATTTTTACTTTTAGGATACTGATAGGAAAAAGAGGACGAAATTTCCTTTGAAGTGCTTAGAGGTCTGAGTTATGGACCTTACCACCCTTGAATACCAGAACTCCTTGGTTAAGTTCCCAAAGCTGAATTAGCAAGACTTTGACAGACGCAGACAATGAGTTCATCAAATTGCTGTTTGGTGTGGGTAACAAACATGCCGAGAATAATGTACCTCTGTTGCAACCACATAATTTAATGGAGTTATATCATGGTTGATTTATAAATATAGATCATTGATAGGACAACTCCATTAAATTACCTGTGCAAAAGAGATGCTTCTTAAAGGATATAGCTTCACTATATATAATATAGCTAGTATTAAGTTTTATTAGAAAAACTCAAAGGCCTTTCTTTCAAATGCTAGTCCAGAAAATCGTCCATTACTTTGTACATAGTCTTTATATATTTTAAAACTAAAACTGCAAAGATGTTTACAACAAAAAATATAGGATATTTGTTAAAAAGTCATTCTTTTGTATATCTCACAGTGGAAACAGAAAGGACATAACGTGTCACTTTGCTCTTATGTATCTTGCATTGTTAGCCCTCTAGGGTCTACTTTTGTACTGAGATTTCCCAACCATCTCCTGCTTTGGGAAAGCTATCCTGCAGTACAGTACTGACGTGGTTTAGTGTCTTGGTGCATACACAGCACGACATACTCATACACCACTCTTCCTTAGCTTTATACTCCTGGAGATCTTCTCGTTATCTATTTTGGTTTTTTATACCATTCATTTATTAGATATCTTTAGCACAATATGTCTTTTGACACAATATTTAAAACAGACTTTTTAAAAAGTCATTATGTTACATGTGGACAGTATATAGAATATGAAAATTCTTTTTTAACTGAAAATAATTTTTTAGGAAGTACTTACAACATCAGGGGACATAATAAAGTAAGTTGATGTACAGAAGCAGCACTGGGAGGAGGAGGGATGTTAAACTGTCTCTACAGAAAATGAGTCAAATGCTTTCAAAACTTACATTTTGAGTAAGAGTCAAAAAATGGACAAACCAAATGATACTTTGTGATACTTTAAAAATAATCCATTTGTTGCAATCTCACATATAACAAATTACTGAAATATCTTTAATCTAGTGTAATGGTTGCAAAATTATTTGCTGATGAAAATTTCCTATTTTATGTGCTGGTGAGAAAAAAATACCGAGTTATTTCTTGCAAAGGCAAAAGGTTTGTCTCTATCTCTCTGTTAACACTTTGCATGATAATGGACAATACTTTATACTGCAGGCAAAACTACCCTAGATTTTAATGGGAATGCTATTTGCATATATGCTTTATCAGCTAGGCAACAAACAGTGAGGGGGTTACATATTATATATAAATTAATAAAGCAATATTTTAAAAAGCATAAACGAAACTGATAAAAGTTGCTTTTGGAAGTGAACTGCAGTGACTTATTTCATAAGCTTTAAATACAGTATATTTCCTCTATCAAAAAGGTAGTTAAGTGTGAATTTGGCATTTTTGTATCCTACCACATTTTCATGGATTATCTCATTTTCCTCCGTTTCACATCCCTCTCCTCTTTAGATCTGTATCATAACCACTGCTCTCCTCATAACAAGGGTCTGAGTGCACTTCCCTCTGCAGCAGTCCAGGGCAATACTGTGCTCAGGTTGTGTCTGCAACCGGGTGGGCCGCCCCTCTGCGGCTTTCCTAGCTCCTGGGAGCTGAGACACCCAAACCAGAAATACACACTGCTGACAGAATCTCGCTTGGCACAAATTGGCAATGACCCACTGGCTCCATGGAGCTGCGTTAGTACGCACCAGTGGAGAAGCTGAACCTTGAACTGAGAAAAAACAATCCCAAACAAGTTTTATTGTGCTTAGGAAACAAAACCTTTGGATTTTGGGGCCGGTAGGAAAATCACTCTGCACTAGTTGGGTAGTCCTTTATTCTTTCATGAGTTATTAGATTCAGTTTTCACAGAACACAGAGTAAGAGCCTGAAAACATTGCCTCTCTCCAAAAAGGGTCTCACACAGTGTAGGTGCAGCTCCCCCCTTTGCCATGCCTCAGCCTGACTGTGCCTGCTCTGGAGAGCCAGGTCTGCGTGCTTCTGGGAGCCCAGGCTCTCTGTGAGGGTAGTGAAGCTGGCCAGCAGGCTGAGTCCCAAAGGAAGCTGTGGCCTCTCAACTCGAAGTTACAGGTTTTCAGCCAATACTGGTGTCAATTTTCAAATCTCACTCATCCTGACTCACTCTTAAGCATGGAGAAATGAATGATCTGGAGCTCATCAAGCACCCTATCCACCATGCTTATGACACTTACATATGCTGATACACATGCACTCTTACAAAGGGCGTTCTGAAGTATTGTATTTTGTGGCCTTTTGATTGGGTTCATTTGCAAGAAAACAAACTCATGCTGCCTTGATTCTTTTTTTCTAAAAATATATATTATTGTTTTTCTAAATTTTCTAAATGTTTTACTGGTGGATTTTCCCGTTAGAAGTAAGGTGCAACTGTTACCGTCTGTGTAGTTCTCAAGTCCCAAATTTTAGTGGTAAAACAGAACCCAGACTTATGTGCCACAGTCTAGGATGTGAATAAGGGGAAAAAAAATAACCTGTGTAGCCCATTTTTGCCAGGAAAACTAAAGCTTAATCAGAATCTTGTGTTCAAAGTACTTTGCTTTTTACTTTTGGTTTTATGTAGCCAAGGCCACTAGCCTTTTACCATTACTTACAATTTTTCTAGCTGCGGTTTTTCACTAGATGGCAGGATTCCACTGTCATCTATTATCAGTGGCTTTACTTGCACAGCAACAGTTGCCCATCGGCAAGAAAAAGAATTTAACTGTGTTCAAGTTTTGCAGAATATAAAACCAAAAAGCTGAACAGTAATGAGAAAGATTATGCATACACTCAATAAATTGTAGCTCTGTTACTGAACGTGATTAATATTATGGGCTGGAAATCATTGAAAATAATAGTGAAAGATGTTCTTTTGACAGAGAAAAGGACTAAAAGCACCTTCTTTTATAAAATGAGGTAGACCTACTGTTTCTGCTATTTGTGAAAAAAGTTAACTGATCCAGTAAATTAACTTTTAACTAATTAATAAATATATTGTCAGCTTAAGAAATTTAGAGCTTAAATACTACTGATCTAAAACACTATATCAAAGTACAAAAAACTTCACACTCTACGTACTGGATTACCAAGATACTAAAATGTGATAGGATACTTTTTAATCTCTCTTTCCCAATTTATCAAGGTAGAATTCACTGTATGATGATCAGTCCCATGTCATTTCAGCCAGTGGTATTTTGCTGACCTCGAAGCTCTGGACAAAACTTGTCCCTCTTGTCTAGGAGAACAGGACGCAGCTCCATACAGTTACATAAGCCTTAATAACCCTGGCAAATCTTCGTTGTTGCACCAGTGCAGAAGCTGTTGCAACGGAGTGAGCACCAATTTTTAACAAAACTACTTTTTAACTATTATTTTTGCAACTTAAGAGTTATCGATTCTTATTTTTTATTTATTCTGAATTTCTACTGTCTGTTTTGCTCTCATTTTATACATGAAGTTAGTTTATTTAGTGTTCAGTAATTTTCAGTGCTGCTCAGTAAATGTAAGAGGGAATGTTTGGTATCTATTAAAGCTGCTTCTAAGACTGGATAACCTTCCAAAACCAGAGATAACTCAGTGTAATGCTTTCCAGGATTCCCAAAATAGTAAGAACATTTTCTCATGATGAAGCTGTATTTATTCTATGCCCAGAGTAGAAAAAGTATCATAAATAGATGACTGAAACAGCATTTCCTAATATGAGATTCAGTTTTGCGATATGCAGAGTGCATTCAAAAACATATAGCGAATCAGACAGGAGCTGAAAGTTATACATCATTTCACAGTTTCAAACCTTGAACATTTAAGAAAATGTTTGCAATACTTGCAAGCTACCAAAAAGTAATCATTCCTTTTTACTGAAACAAGCAGCAGCAGCACCTGTAGAATCTCTGCAAAACCTGCTAGCACATTCAAACAAGCATCACAGTAAGATCCACACCAAGCATTCCACTGAAAGCAGTATATAGTTAAACGAGCCATTCTCTTCACTCGTGTTCACACAACACCTATAACATCTTTCTCTCGTGATCCTACCTTGGCGATTTGCAAAGGCTGCTTTTGCTCCTTGCCACCTTGCAATCTAAAGCCCCAAGGCGCCCCTCCGCTCATAGCAATGCAGAGATAATCCCCTGTGCCCATTTTCCTGGTGCAGTTAGGCAGCATTCATTTACAGAAGAACATGAAAAAATTTGTCTTGCAGATGTTCAGCGAGCTGGAGGTTTGTCTGCCAGGCAGAGCTGGAGACCCAGAGCACCACACTGTTGCTGCTGCTGTGTACTGCACCAGCAAATGTGGTCATTCAGAAGAATGTTAAGAGCTCCCTCGGATCGAGGGCACAGCCCACTCTTTCGTCAGATTTCTATGCTCAGCCCACCTTCAAAGTAAAGTAAGTAACGTTGAGGAAATGCACACAAAGAGACGGCCATGAGGCAGAAAAGGCTGTATTTAAACATGACTCTTGTGACAGCTAAATCAAAACAACAGCAGAAAGAAGTGTACATTCCCCAGTGACAATTTAGGACGTAAGTTTACTTTAGTAAATGGTGCCAGATGCTTGAAATGCTTAATTTACCCATTTCTTGCATTCATACTCCAAACAAAGAAAGCAGAATCTCGAGTGAAGCATCAGGTACATCCTCTAAATAACTGATACACTTAGAGTGAACTAGGTTTATGGTGCTCATCCCTGCCTCGCATGCACTTTCTGCAGCACTGCAGGTGTTAAAAAATGAGAAGAAGAAAAGCTTTATCATTTCCCTGTCTTGGAACTGCTTCTTTTACTGGTTCTCTCTAACCTCCGTATAGTTTAATGTACACTGCTGTTTAGCAATGACCTGAATTATTAGTGGACCCTAATAGTACCTGTTCTTATGCAGCCTGTTGTCTTTCCTACCAGAGAGGGGAAGAGGATTAGTGGAATGAAGTATCACATCTCTGTACTGATGCTATCACTGGATGATTTGCATTGTGTCATTAAAGGGGAACCTTACTATAAGCAGGGGGGGGGAAAAAGATTCAGTGGGAAGCTAATTTGCTGGTGCCTTACAAAACCTGGGTTCAGTTCTGTTCCCCATTGCTGACTTGGGGTAATGCAGACTGTAGACAGCTGAGCTCCTCCAGGTCTAGTTGGAGTGGTTTAAGAGTTAACTGTTGTTCAGCAAGGGGTGAACACCCCAGCTGAGTGTCAGCACTGACAGCGTAAGCACTCCTACTCACCTCAGCCCAAAGTCAGTTAGCTTGGCTTAAATCACACTGCGTTTTGAACTAAGCTGGCTCTAAAGGAGATTGTTCAGCACGTGGGGAGGAACATCTTTAACAGCTAGACTATGTTCTGAAACACCTCTAGCTTTGAGACCCAGGTTGATGGGGGTTGATGTCGGATTCCCACAGCCTAAATTCCACCGAGGTCACTGTACAAAGTGTTTTTAGTTGGCTGGTTCTAGGTCTTCAGAGATGTCAAGGCATCAGGAAACTCTCGTCATCTAAGTTACACAACTTTGCATCTAAGTAGCTGCTAACTGTTGCGGCTTCAAACCTAAGCCTATGTATGTCAATTATGTGTCCCTGGAGTGACTCTTCCTTACACTACAGCAATGTCCTTTGAAAACCATTAGGCAAAATATCAAGGCAGAGACAGGATCTTCTGTTAAACTGAAATATTATGGCTGGGAAAAGTAGACAGGCTTTTAGGCATTTGAGCCCTTCCTAGGCGTCTGAAGACACTGAGGTAACCCAAAGACTGGGTGGAGACAAGCTCCCCAGTCAGAGGAAAACGTCATTCTCTAAAAATCAGGATTTAATGGGAGGAAGAGTTCTTTCTTTATTGATTACAAGTCGGAAGCTCTGGAGAAGCAAAACAAGCACAGCTTGCCATATAATTAAATACGTAAGGAAAACACTATCAGAAAAGCCATACTCGAAAAGGGAATGGTCTTTAAAGGAACTTTGATAGACATCTTCCGAGTGAAGATGCCTCATTTAAAAGAAGTCAGTTTAAGGTGGCTAACTGCTTCTTTCTATCTTGTGCAACACTGATTTGTTGCTGTAGCAGACATTTTTTTAGTCT
>NW_010271523.1:46414-50040 GCF_000690775.1 Eurypyga helias
TAGGCACAATCTTGCTTTAGACAAAACTCTCTCCTTTTTGCCTAATGATGCACATTTTTGTAGATACTTTTATGACAATAAAATTCTTAAGCATCTAGCTGCAGAAAAATGCCCTGTGACACTTTGGTAAATAAAAAATAATTGCCCTGTGACACTCTGGTAAATAAAAATTAATCATAGAACCACAGAATGGTGTGGGTTGGAAGGGACCTTAAATATCACCCAGTCCCCCCCCTGCCATGGGCAGGGACACCTAATAATTAAAAAATTATAAATTTTTTTTAAAAAAATTAATCACATAATTATCAACCCTTCAAATGTTATAGATTTATGATTAAATGTACATGTTTAATTACTGTTAGGGTGTTTTGAGCTTGTATCAGGCTAGCTTTTATTATTTGGATAAAAAGGAGTAATCATTTCTCATCTCTCTTTCTGAACTTATTCGTACACTTGCTGTAGAAGAAAAATTAAGGAGAAATACCCATGCATTTGGATGGTCATATATTTGATCAGAATTTGTACTGGATATAGATGCTTGCCTTTCCTTTGGCCATATAACACAACTCTGTAAAATAAAACAGAACAATCTTGCTTAGTTATTGCTCAGCTGAAGAAATAACCAGTCTGAACACCGGGATCTGTTTGGTTTTGTTGTACTATGTGGAAGAAATGTACAGCTGCTGAAGTATCAGTAGTTGGTGTTCCTTGAAGTTAATCCCCCACCATCTATTTGACGTCCTTAAGGCAAACGAGCAGAGAAGCACATTAGATTTGATTGTGTCATAGCAGAAGACGCAGCAGAATCATGACAATGGTTTTGGCCAAAATGACCGTGTAAAACATTAGAGAAATTTCTCTTAAAAACAAAATTAACAGTTGTCTACAACATTGTGAGCTATTGTTCTGTATCCTTGAAGCTGAATACTTTAATGTTTGTTTAATGTTCTAACTGGCTTCTAATGTGTGAAATCTACGTGGTGCCCTAGAAGTTAAATCGTGTTGTGGAAGTAGTGGCAACAACAGATAAAAACATTGGTGCTTTAAGATCTCTGCTCTCCAAAGAAAAATTCTTCTTTTTCTGCTGTGTTTGTATATATATTGTGTAGTACTACTGATTCCAGAACATGTTGTGAAAAGAACATAATATTAAAAAACTAAAGCAGACAAAATCTTCAAAGTAAGAGTAACCCAGTATAATGAAAAAGCTTTGGTGACATTTAAACCTGGTACATTTAAACAGATAGAGGACTCTTTGCTTGAACTGGCACAAATTGTGGTCCTGATGAGAATGAAGATGGGAAAAATAACTTTTTTTCTGGTCAGTATGTTGAGGGGTTTTATAACAACAATTCCAAACAAACTGCTGCTTTTTTTCTTTCAGAGAGAGAATTTGTTGCAGTAAGAAAAACATTTGAAGTCTGTAACTAAACTATTCCCATGATGGGGAGACCCAAAGCTTCCTACGTCCTAATCTAACAAATAGTACTCCATAGGCATTAAAAAATCCCATTTGCCTTATATGACTTTCTTAAATGCTTATGCTGCAGCATATCTTGCTTTTTAATACCAGTCTTATCTTATTGTACATTCTCTGCGTCCTTTGGGATTTCTAAATGCTGGTCAGAAACTGGACATCATGATAAAAGTGGAGTCATTCATGGGGTTTATGACTTCTTGGTCTCTGTAGTCTCTATAGCATAAATAAATTCTGAGATAATTTTTGAAATCCACTGACAGATGGCAACCACAGCCACTTAACCACTGCCACCATCTCCATCATTTCACTAAAACCTAAAGATCCAATTCTAGGCAAGAACTGATAAAAATTTTAAGGCACAAAAGATAACTTTATAAACTCACCAAATGAGAAACACCAGAACTCACCAAACATCTATCTGTGTCCAAATACAGGTAAAGCTTTGCTTGAATCTGAACTTCTGTGATGAGATCTGTATGAAAAAAATTCCCAGGCCAAAGCCCCACCTGCTCATCTGCGTGGTGAGAACTGCCACAACTGCCAGTCAAAAAATCTAGCACATGAGCCTCGGTGAGCTGTGATAAACTTAGAATAGCCATGCTTAAACCAAAGTGAGGCCGTCTACCCTAAAATGTTGTCTTTGATAGCGGGTGGAAAAGGGTTGCTTAGGAAAAAGAACATGGGAAATGCACACTGGTATCCTCAGGTGGCCTCCAGTGGGTTCCACTCAAAAACTTCCTCAGCTGGATGCAGTTCCACTGTACTTAAAACAGTTAAGAAATTCTCTGCCATGATCTTTTCCTTGTGGTTTCCTCCTAAGTCCACGTAACTTTTAGTACCTATAGCTTGTTGTAGGAAGTCATCCCTAATTACATTGTTGCATAAAGAATCAGTCTCTTCTTTGGATCTGGATCCTACAGATTCATTTGATGTCCTCTGCTTCTTGGATCTGAGGAGACTGTGCCCAAGAAATCCCTGGCCACAATTTACAGGCACTTATTTTATAGACCTTGTACATATCCATCTCAGTCATCTCTTTTCAAGGTAAGAACGAAATAATTAGCCATTCTTTATACAGAAGCTGTCTCATACCTTTTGTGATCCTTGTTGCCTTTCTCTACATCCTCCATGGTTGCATATCCTTTCTGAGGTGGGGGCCTGGATTGCCACACAGTCTTGCAGACTGCAAAGCTGGGATGTATACAGTCACATGCTGATATCATCTATTTTGTTCTCCATTTCCTAACCCCAACATTGCTAACACCTGATTTGCTTTTTCAGACGCTGCTAAGCTGATGTTTTCATGCTGTCTTTTAAAATCTTAAATTCTTGGCTGATGATAGTCAGTTCAAAGCTCATTGTTTTATATGTGAATGAATGGGCTTTTCCCCAACGTGTATCACCTTATACTTCTAAGCCATGTTACGGTACGGCTGCTTAGTTTTCTTAAAAGCCTTTGGTGAAGGAATTTGTTGAAAACCTTTTGTAAATCCAAGATCAATCAGATCACCCTTATCCACATGTTTTTTGATCCCCTCAAAGGACTGCCTTACATTTGTGAGGCAGGACTTCCTTTTATGAAAACCTTTTTAACTCTTCCCAGGTAAGTCATATTTACCCAGATGTCCCCTGTTCAGTATTATAGTTTCCACCTATTTGTTTTGTACAGATACCAGACTGACAGTCTTGTTGTTTACTGAATCTTGCCTGGAACACTTTTGTTAAAAAATGGCACTCTAATCGCAGGTAACACTTCTGAGTCAGCTATTTCGGCCCTGCATTCCTTTAAAGCTCTGTGTGGTCTTGATGGCTACTTCTTAATTGTTTGCCTCATCTACTGTCACTTGTCCATATATTTTCTTTTCTTATTGTAATAATCATTTATGATTCTGAACAGTTTTACTGTAAGTGGATTTACCTAAAATCTCATTTAAATGAAGTAGTCCTGTAGCTGACTTCATTAGACATTCTAGAAAGGTGAGAAGAAATAAGACTTGTGTTTATCTTTCATTCGGCAATAAAAGAAAAGCTGTCATTTCACCTACAGTTTCCTACAACAGTATCCTAGGTCTGTGAATTCCCTAAAACTGCAGACCTTTCCACCCATTCTTTAGTGATGAGGAAAAGAGAGGCAGAAAGGGGATAT
>NW_010271524.1:0-7539 GCF_000690775.1 Eurypyga helias
TTTCACTTATTTTCAATTATTAAATGTTTCTTATGTCAGCCCACGAGCTTACCTGTCTTTTCCTCTGAGTCTCCTCCCCATCCCATTGGAAGAGGGAGGTGAGTGAGCAGCCGTGTGGTACTTGGTTGCTGGCTGGGGTTAAGCCACAACAGATGCCGTCTGAGAGGCCACAGCATCAGAAAAAAATGTGTTGTAGGAAGAATCAGACAGGTCACAAGAAACTTCATGGTGGTGGGGAGGATGAAGAGCCCCACCTTGGTGAAATAGGATGACTTCCTGCAAGAGGTACATACCTGCTATGGAATCCATCAACACACAAGCTTACCAGGGACAGCTGGGATTGGGGAGGGTCTGGAAGAAACACTGCAGTGTTTGAGGAGGCTGTTTGGTACAAGCACTGGAGTCATAGGCCCAGATGAACTCGGCCAGACTTGTCCATATCATGGGTCACCAGCAGGTCTGGCTAAGACCAGCTAAGCAGCACGCATGTCCACCTGCAGGTTAAGCACAGTATCAATGCTTCCAGTTGATACTTGAACATTCCACAGGTATGTTCTTCCAGGCTGATGCAGGATGTGACAGCATGGTGCTGTGCTAGGTGCAGGTTGCTCGACAGCCTGGTGAACTCCTACCTCTTATCCTCTGCTGTGAATATATCTAAGCATCCCAGAAAAGAGAGAAGGATTGCACATAAGAGGTGTGCTTCTGAATCCAAGTCCTCCTTCATGACAAGGCATTTACCTTGTCTTCCTGTATGTGAAAGTGAAGGGGAAGTACGAAAAAGAGGAGACCCAGAAGGCAAGGTGGAGGTGAGGACAAGCACTTCACCTCTTCCCAGCATTCCATGTTCTGGTAGATGGTCAGCACCATTGTGGATCCTTCTCCTTCTTTGATAAGATGCCACCATTCTTCAGTAGCAGCGTTGGTCAGCCCTCTGACCATCAGGTAGTTACACTGGCTCTTAAGAGAAGTGCTAATTACTGTTTTAACTTACCTCTTATGTGGAATCGCCTATATGTGTGACATATACCAAAAATCCTAATGAGATCTGACGAGAAAGTAACCTCTGGATTTGTTATCACAAATAACCATTTAGCAGAGTCATTTCTTCATGTTGTTCTCAATAAAGTGGAAGCTCAAAAGACATCTTCAGCTCATAATTTCCATTCATCTGCAGAGCTTAAATAGAAGATTCTCAGCAGTTGTGAAATTCAGCAAGTGCCCACCTTTTCTGTCACAGCTTATTCTGAGACCACTTAGCAGCGTCTTTATTTATCACAAACACAAGGCTTGAGACAGCTGTCAGGGAACAGCGTGATTGGGGTTTCGCCATGAGGCCAGAGGAGCCACAGCAGCTGACGGGGCAGCACCCTCAGCAGGCAGGGCACTGTCCCACAGTATCCAGGCAAGGACAGGATGGTGAAAGGGACAGGCTTCTCTGACTGCCTGGTGATTATGATACAGGGCGAGCTGCCACACCATTTCATAAATTCCTGTGTAAGGTTTTTTTGCTTGATGGCAAAAACTGCATCACATTTCTTCAGAGTCTTCACAGCAGCCTTTTATATAGACATCATTGCTGATGGCTTCTCATGAGAAAATACTGCTATTACAGAGACCAAAAAATGCGTGAGAAGCTTTGCCCTAAATTGAATTTCTCAGTTCTCCTATAATCCTTGATTGAGTTCATCCTAACACTTGTAAATTGCTTACAAAGAGATTGCCACTTGCATGCATTTTCACAGACAAATACCAACTCTCCTCCTGCAAAATCGGTGAAAACATTGTAGCTGCCTTCCCCAAAACTGTCCACTCTCAGTGAACATAGCCTCAGCTATCACTTATTTCTTCCCATTATTTAATGGGGACAACTGGAACAGAAAGGTACACAAGGACCTTTGCAAGATCCTACATCCTGGTGGCAGATAGAACTTTCATGCTACTTTGGGCATGGTCCAGTGTAGATTTGCATTATACCAGCCTGATTCAGCTGTTGCTAAAAACAAAGGAAGTGGAGATAGGAAACTGTATCAAATAGCTATTGCAGGATCAATGCCCTGACCTAACCCACAATTAGAAGACTGGGGCTGAAGCACTTAGTCTGAGCTCCACCCAGGAGCGTGGCGCAGGCTTTTCAGGTGTAGGCAATTTAGGCTGTCTGACACCCACCCAGATGTGTTCAAGCAACAGTACCTGAATATCTGCTCATTTGTGGCGAGTTCAACAACCTGATCTTTTTGGGAGCTGTCAGCCCCTGGCTGGCATTTGACTGCTGTCCAGTATTAGTCATATGTGGTACCTACCTAACTTAGGAGTTTCGTTCTGACTACTGAGGCTTTTTTCCTGTCTAAACATTTCAAGAGACACCTCTCTGGGGATAGAAGGGAGGAGAGTACGAATTCATCCTAGGGTGGCTTGTCATCCCCCAGCACTGAATCAGCAGCACACCAGAGAGCATGTGTGTCTCTGCAGAGGGAGCTTAGGGGGCAGTTTGCATAGTACAGTTTGCATACATGTATGCATGTGTATTTATAGATAGTTGTATCAAGATTGATATAGAAATATATATATATTGTAGGCCAGAAACAAACTTTGATAAAATTTTGTTAGTGGTTCAGGCCACCTGATGATTTTTTCAGCTGTCTTAATCTGCATCTTAGAATAAACCCACTGTATGGCGATAATGAATATAAGACATTTTTGAAGTTGTAAATCTTAAAATGAATGAGCCCTGGAAGCTCATTCTGAGTCATATCGACAGTCTGTCAGTACAAAAAGAGCAGTGTTATGAGCAAATCAAAAATGAACTGGCTTCCTCATCCTCCCTTTGTTTAGCTTTTCAGATTTTACAACAGAACCTGGAAAATGAGGGATGAGGACTGCCAGAACCAAAAAGCAATAGCAACAAAAATCATGACGTTCTGCTGCTGATTCCCCTGACCTCCCCAATGTGTTTTGGGACACAAGACTGGGATACAGGCCCTGCTGCTGAAACATGGAATTGATGCCATAGTCACTTACACCAGATTTACCAAAATGGCTCTGGTCTTTCTGGATTAGGTGAAATGTGAGTGGGGAGGACAGGCTGAACCTACAGAGGGCATCTTGTTTGCTTAAAAATTCCTAAGAAACTCAGTTCGACAATTGAAATAGTGCTGATTCGTCTCTTGTAAAAAAGTGTTTGGGGTATCAACAGTTGCAGTAGCACTGAATCTTGTGACATTCTTCCCTTTGCCAAGAGAGAAACACACCAGTGAGGAAGGTTGCCAGTATTAACTTGTTGCTTTTCTCTCCTTCAGAAACAGATTAAGAGGTAGGCCAACAGCTCTTGCATTTCACCCCATAAATCGCAAAGAAAAATTTTGGATTTAAAAAGTGGACATAAAAACATGAGATGCTTTTATGATTTATATCAATCTATTAAATGTAATAATTTGGAGGAAATACTTAATTTTCAAATGTTGATGTGATTCACATTCAAATATTTGCCCCTGAAGAGTTAATGGCGAAAAAAAAAAAAGACAAACTCCCATTCTTTTAGATTTGGACTTATTTTAAGTGATAGCTATTGCAGTCTGTCAGTATGTAAAAGCATCTCAAGAGTCCCTGTATAAAACTGGAAATAATCAGTAATTCATCTGACAGCATGGCACTACAACTATTTAAAGCATACATCATGCTAACAAGCATAGTACAATGTGTCTTTGCAACATAAATTTAATTTTTTTTTCTATAGGCTACAGCACACCATGGTTTGACCCGACGGTTATAAACCAGTACCACTACAGACGCTAATTCCTCTTCAGTGAAAGCAAAAAGCAGAAATGTTTCCATTTATATTCAGTTTCAGATGGATGGCAGTGTGCACAGTGCACTGAGATAAATCAGTGGAAAGGGCCCACTCTGTGTTGCCTACTCCTAATCTGTGTTAAAAAGACCAGTTCATTTTCTGCCACAACGATGAGTTAGAGAGACTGAAACTGTATATTGTCATATTCTACCACTTTAAACAGAATAGAACAATTAGGCCTGTGGAGAACCAGCCACAGAAAGTGATGATTAACTCCAGTTAATTGAAATTGCCCCACATCAGCTCATGTATTACTTCTAATGTCACGTGTTCACTCCAAAGCAGACATTCCGTCACATCCACACACGTCACTGACACACAGCATTCAGTTAGATTTAAAAAAAAAAAAAAAAAAAAAAAAAAAAAAATTTGAGTAGAGCTAACAAAAGGAAACAACAATTTGTGGAGCCATTCCTCACCATGGAAAATAACACAATAGGTTTCAGGTGTATTCCTCTGTTCCTACCCACTTCAGGGATTTGTGGGGAGAGGCTACGTGTACAAGTCTAAAAACAACATCAACAGTTATGCAACCTTTTAATCTGAGAGATTCTGCTGTGCTGCTTCCTCCACCTTCAAATACCATTCACAGACTCTTATACTGCACAGTGAACCACTTTGTTTTTTTCTCAGTGTGAGAGAAAAAAGAGATGTCCCCTCTTCAGTGACAACAGAAAACCAAAATCACATTGAAAGTAACTATAGGGTGCCATGTTCTCTAACCGTTTCTAAAAAGTTATGGACTAGGAGTATTTCTGGATATTATAAAGCAAAAAAGATTTATATGAGCACAGGGGATGAATCATTCTCCAACAGATACAGCTGAGTTTTAAACTAAAAAGAGTTCTTCTTCTTCTTTGGTGTGTTTTGTAGAGGAAGGAAGATGGAAGGAAAGGAAATGGAATTATGCTGGGTTGTTGTTTCATTTTATGTAAACATCCACATAACATCTTGCATGGATTACCACACGTGACCATGAAGGTCAAGAAAATGGTGCATTTCAGGAAGAGCTGAAGAAATACCCAGGTAAGACCATGTGTAGTTGGAGGAATTATATCCTCTTCCAAGCAAGGAAGTGTGATCTGTATTCTGGCATGAGTACAAAACCTAGTATCTGCTGTTTGTAGCCTATTTTAATTGTGTGTATGAATAGTTCTATTATATACATGCAAATAACAAGTGCTCCCTCTAGTGAACCTTTGTGGGATTCATTGCTGTAACTGCAGGTATGGATGAGTGGTATCTTCTATTAGACTATCCGTTGAAGTCTGAAAAAAGGTACAAGCTTTCAGACATGTTAAAAAATTTTTTTTAAGGTCAGTAGTGCAATGTGTTTGTCAGAATTGGGGACAATGTCTTGCAGTAAAAGCCAGATTTACATACACCACTGCACTTGGATACTGACCCTTAGTGATGTTTATTTTGCCTGTTAATCCTTACTTTTCCCGGTAGGTGTGATATCCTGGCTTTACTGACCTTCATGTCAGACTCTGAAACCCTAAGAGAGAGATTTCATTTACTCATTTAGTTATTTCACTACAGTAAAAAAATAATCTTAAAACCCGCACATCTCCCTACTGCAGAGGACTGCATTTGAGCAAATACATTATTTACCCTTGCTGCACTGTGGTACTGATGCTTGATTACATCTTTTAAAAGTTATGTACATTACCACTGCTTCTTCTTGTCCATATGTTTTATAAAATTATTAGATGTAACGCTGGTAACATTTCTTTCAAATTCAAGTATATCAGAAAAATAGTCTATGAAAGCTGTTTCGCTTGTGGCTGAGGTCACAGCATGGGTAAACCTCAATTACAGCATTTTGTAATTTCTCAGAGCACCGATTTACTCTATCGATTTGAAAATACAGAATATTTCTGGCATAGTCTCAGGGGCAGGACCATCATGCATGGGATTCAAAATCTTTGCGTTACGCAGTGTCTCACTCTGCTGCCACTGAAACTCTCTGGAACATAACTTGATCTGCTTTGTGTGCTCCCAAGTACAAATTGGTAAGAGAAGGGGTGACATGCTGTGCAGGGGCTCTCAGACGATAAAGCACAAACTCTTTCAAACTGTTGTATGGTAGCAGTAATTCCCAATTCTGCCTTTACACTAGTACTTCATTAAACCATAAAAGAAACAGAGTAGGACCAGCAGTTACCAGCATCTGCGATGTGAAGTAGCACCTGCGCACAAAAGCTGTGGTCTGGCTGCAGGTTGACCTCCTGCACCGAGTGTTTTCGTTGGTGCTTCAGAGTCATTATTTCCACACAGTAGTTAGCACCAGCCAGATGCTGAAGCCTCCCGCAGTCCCAGTTTCTCAAATGGTGGGAGTTTATTCAAGGTGGGACCTGGGGCCTGTTTTAAAATGCTGGAGCGGGGGCAGGAAGGTGCTGTAGTGGGTGAGCCAGCGCATGAGGGCAGGAGGTTGGCAACAGCAGCAGGGCCAGCTTGTGGGCCAGGGATGAGCAGCAGGAAATTGAGAGGGGTAGGTGAGGGCACCCAACTGCAGTTCCAGTGTTGAAACTGAGGTTCTCTGAGAATGTGAGAGCACATACCTGGAGCGTGGTGGCACAGGGAACGGAGAGGCCTTCTCCTGTATGTATGTGCCAACTTCTGCATTCTTCACTAGCGGTGAACCCAAATAGGAAAAATCCGCCAGTGGTGAAGTGTGCTGCTTTTAGTTGGGATAGAGTTAATTTCCTCACAATAGCTAGTATGAGGCTATGTTTTGGATTTGTGCTGAGAAGCATTAGACTCTATATCAGCTAAACTACGATATAAAGCTACAGTGGGAAGCTCTGATGTCCTATCGGCAAAATAGTGTAAGATCATTTAAGAACTGTACTTGAGGATCTGGTCTATCAAACACTATGCCTCATTTGTACAGTGGGCAAAGCAGACATAAAAAGCGAACAAGCACAAAATGGACAACTGCCTCCTGTGCCCACTACTGCAACTTAAATCCTTTTTTTTTTCACTGCTATAAACAGAGGAACAGTTCAGGAAGAGATCACATTCGAGAGATGTGCTTTGGTATGCCTCAAATATTTATTGATGAACAATTATGTAAAGACACATTAATAATTTCCATACTTCTGTTTCTTTTCCTCATGCAGATGGGGAAGAAAAAAGGGAGATCTTTTCCCATTTAGATGCTAGTTGATGAAACAATCCCTGGATATTAAGAACACCAAGAATATCACCCTGTTAAAGACTCAGACATCCGAATTATTGTGTCTGCATGCAGATAGCTACTTGTAAACTAGCAACAGGATTCAGCTTCCTGGCATAGGGGCTTAGAGACCTCGGAGATGCTCTGGGGTATTGGAGCTGTCAGCTAAGGTGCAGCAGGTTCAACCAGGGTTTGAAAAGACTCACACCCTCCTAAAGCAGCAGCTGAAAGCCGAGCAGGACCCAGACCCCGCAGCCCTTAGGGTGACACTGGAGGCTCACTTCAGCTGTTGGAAGTCTCATGCCTACTGCCGCTTGGATATCCGGCATAACCTCCAGCGGGCAGCGCGGTCAGGTTTCCCGTGCCCACGTAGGTAGCTGGGGCATCTTACAGCATCTCGAATAGCCCTAGTCACTCCTGTTTACGCAACTAAATTACGTCGTGTCGATTTGTGCCATTCTTTCGTAAATACAGAGTTTGGGTTCGGTTGCAAACACCACCCACACCC
>NW_010271525.1:0-4788 GCF_000690775.1 Eurypyga helias
AGACCTTTAAGATTGAGTCCAACCTTTAACCCTAACACTACTAACACCACCACTAAACCATGTCCCCAAGCACCACACCTACATGTCTTTTAAACACCTCCAAGGGCAGCCGGTTCCAGTGCCTGACAACCCTTTCACTGAAGAAATTTTTCACACCTTCTGCTGTGGCAGCTACGAGTTGTCCCAGGATGAGGTTGGAAGAACCTCCTCGTGGTTGGAAGTGGGAGAGGAGATGTGTGAATACACTGCAGCGACTGCAAGGCTGTGTTGCTCTGTGGAAGACAAGCTGCAGGAGGGTGGCAAGAGGGGAAGAAGTCTGACCCTGTTACCTGGGTGGGGAGGAAGCAATCTCACACAACACAAGAGAAACTGATTTTTCTAGGAGTAGATGCAAGAGAGAAACAGCAAAATTCTTTGCACATGTAATCAAGCCTGGAGTGTCACTAGGTTGCATTTTTTTCCCCTCAGGGGTTTTACTAACAATCCAGTTACTGAGAGTACTTGATTTTTTTTGTTGCCTCTGGGATACAGCTCTGGTAAATCTTGTAACTTTAATTTTTTTTCTACTTCCTTGAGGGCATTTTTGCACTTGTGTATTGGTGTGTTTATCACTTGCGCATTGGTGCCAAATTTCCACCTGTGGCTTAACTACTAGTTGTGTTGATGAACTTCTGGAGTCTTGCAGGAAGTTTAGCCAGCTTCATTTGC
Source organism: Eurypyga helias (assembly GCF_000690775.1). NCBI lineage: Eukaryota > Metazoa > Chordata > Aves > Eurypygiformes > Eurypygidae > Eurypyga > Eurypyga helias. The sequence continues at coordinate 709 of NW_010271525.1, forward strand.
CAAGGGAAGTTTAAACTCTAAGGTAATTCTGAGAGACAGTGTCCAGAACCTGTTTGTTAATGTTTACCACATCATATTACACAGATTTATAAGCGTATTGTACTCAACTTGGAAATAATTTTTGTGAGTTTCCAGCCAAGCATGGCATTCGTGGTGAGAGGGTACAATGAGCTCAGGCTCCCTTCCAAAGCCAGCAGGAGCGCACCCTCCACGATCTGAATGAAAGTCTGCGTTAACATTGCTGCTCATCCTGAAATGAGGGTAGAAGATTAAAAATGTTGATGCCCTTTTGTGGTGATCACAGAGGATAAGCAGCCTGTCTGGCGTGAATATGCTACTGAGAAATCTGTTGTCTACATCAGTGGCGATGGATACCCGCCTTTGAGGTGGAAGATGGCAAATTAAGGTGGAGAGCCAGGGGAAGGCCTCGTGAACGTAGCACCTCTACTTCTACCTCGAGACTTCTTTGTAGAGTGGCCGCGCACCAGGTGAGGGTTGCTTGGCCTCAGCAGCCATTGGTGAGCTGCGGGCCCTGAATTCACAACGTGCACGTAGCAGTGGGTCATCTAAGAGAACAATGCGACTGCCATGGATTATTCTGATGGCAAGGAGCGGAGAAAGGGCGTGCTTCCATGAGGTTGCACAAGGACAGATTTGGTTGTGACTTTTTTGGCAGCTGGTTCTGTCAAACAACCACAGCGTGTCAGAAAGCTCCAATATATTCACAGATAGTGGATGGGGATAATGTTAATGGGAATTAATTACAGGAGACAGCTTTCTGGTAGTAGAGATGCTGTTAGGACTGTGTATGAAACTGATTTTAAATGTTGAGTTGCAAGTGTTGATTACTGCAGCAGTTGGGTGTAGCTGTGAAGGTATCCCCCAAAGGGCAGCAAAAATTGTATTTCCAAGTAGATGTCACCCCGGGTAATGAAACTGCAAGGGGGATAGCTGCCACACGAGTTACAAGTCACTGATGTCAGGTCCCTCCTCTTTGGCTCTGCAGGGCTGCTGTCCCATTCACGCCTGTGCCATCACAGGGCTGTCTTAACTAACTTCTGAAATACTGGATCTTTTGGGTGAAAACAGTGACAAAGTTTCTTATCTGAGGAATGCGTCAGTATTAGCCTTGGGTTCACCCTTTCATGGTAGGGCGGTGCTTTAGGTGTGTAGATTCTAAAACACACGAAGTAATAGGTAGAAAGCAGCCTGCAGCACAAATACTGCATTCTTACAAAATTCAATGATTGATTCAGTTTATCGCTAATAAGAATAGCCTTGTTTTATAACAACGTGGAAGATACTGACTGTCCCCTTTATCTCACAAAGCAATTAGTGCGTTTGGTATCATGTATTTCTTCATAACCATGTACCTGTCACGTTTAGCAGATTGACACCTTTCATCTTATTGTTGGGCTGTCAATCAAGCGCTCTGTTATCTATTACTTTCTTCACAACTAGGTGTTCTCCCTTCCCCCAATAGTCTTATTTTCACCAGATATGAACGACATAGCAAGAAGCTTTACGCCCAAATCCCATTTAAGGATTTTTTTCAGTGCTTTTCATGCACTAGGCTTCCTGTTCCTAGTAAGGTCTGATGAAATCTTTGATCACATAACATCTCCTTTGCAATATTCCTAAAGGACTTTTAAATGGATTTGTTGTAAACACCTGCAACCAGCTCTTGACTACCTCTGACTGTAGGTAGTTACCAGTTCAGAACACCATAAATGCTTGAGACAAACCCTGAATCTCACTTTCACCTCCTTTTAATGTTACGTTGTTTACTTTCAGCTTCTTTATACTTTCTATTTTCCAGGTTTGTTGTCCACATCAGCTCTTCCTTCAGTGATTTAGCGTGGCCCTGAGAAGCTTTTATGATAATTTTAAGCCTTTCAGAGTTTTCTCATTATTTGCTGGACAGAATGAAGAATCAGATAATTTGGAGGCTGAGCAAAAATGGACTGAGATATATTAGGGTTTGTTACAAACTAGCTAGGATATATCTCGGCCTCTAGAACTACTAAGGACATCTATATTGGATGTATTCCATATTTTATATGCTAGACCTCACTATAAACACGTGTGTTTTTAGAAGTGAAGCAGAATGGCAGTCTGTGGTTTTGTTTGTTGCAAATTCTGTGACGATGCTAGCAAATTCAAAGGTGCCGGGGTGCAGAGCTGAGAACTTGAAGCCTGCTGCTTAGGCCATGCAGCATTCTCCCAAGCAACCCTTGGCATGGTTCCGGGATTAGCTCAGCCCCAGCTGACGATGCGGCTGCAGCCATCCTGTTTTGGTGGTTAAAGGAGTTTAATAATAAGGATATAGCCATCGGCGTGAGGCAATTGGCTTCAGAAATAGAGTGGGCACTAGTACTCTTCAGTTTATTAGTATAGGTGGCATTCAAAAGAGGAAAACAGCAACAAGTACTCCTTATCTTCTGCACACTGGAATTTTGCTGTCTGTAAATATGCTATGAGCTGCCCTCCTACAGAGTCCTGCACTATTAGAAGCATCCAACAGTGAATGAACCGAGAGGCACACACCACTCTCCTGGAGGGAGAGGAAAAATCCAGAATTTCAAATGAAAAAATCAGGGTTGGGAGTATAAGGGAACGACGCATTTCAGAGTTACATTTAGACTGATGAAATCTTGGATGCACTGCGTGTGGTGGACCATAAATCAAAAAGTCAATTTCAGTTCAGGAGTTTTCTAATTTTATTTGAATGGGTTTTTTTTACTTAGTTTAAAGTAAAAGTCCCAAAGAAAGGGGATTTAGGACTTCTAATTTGGACTGTTTTCACTAGCACTTCTAGAAGACTTCAAAAGAAAAGGAGGTTGACTGGAAAAAGCAGAGAAGAGGTGCTTCTATGTTGTTAGTATTTAAGAAGTGTGTGTTGTGTTGTTTTGGTGTGGTGGTTTAGCCTTATCTGGTGATTAAGTACCACTCAGTCACTCCATGACCACCTCCTCCTCCCCTCACCCAGTGCAGGAGGAAAGTCAGAGGAAAAGACAAGGAAACTCATAGAGTTGAGGTAAGAACTACTTAATGATATAAATGAAAATTATAGTGATACTAACAATAGTACTACTACTAAGTAATTAAAACAATAGAAAATAGAACATATGATAGAGTAGCCCACCATGTGCTGACTGACACATGGCCATATCCCAAAGCAGCAAACAGTCCTGAGTGGGGAGAAAAACCTACAGACACCCCAACTCACTAGCAAAAGAACCTGCTTCTCTGCTAAAGAGCTAACAAAAGGAGCTAATGACCCAGCTATCAGCTATCCCCAAAAGCCTTAAGGATCCCCCGCCCCAGGTCGTTTCATGCCTTCCAAAACTGGGCATGTCCACACCCAGCATGACCACTGAGCCTGACATACCATGGAATGAAACAAAACCCCTTGGCCACTGTGGGCTGGCCAGCTCTGTGTATGAGAGCAGCTCCTTCCTGCCTGAAACCAGCACTTTTGGGTTTAAGTGGGATTAGGTAGGTGAATACCTCTTCATGATTTTTTTTTTTTTAAAGAACACCTACTACTTTGAAAAGAAGTTAGAACTTAAGCAGCTCCAGGGCTCTGGTCTGGACATTCGAAATCAGTTGCCTTTGTTGTTAAAATTGTTAGCAGCTGCTATGTAGGGTCTGAGGAAATGAATAATCATTATCATTGGATAATTGGACCATAGTTTGGGTTGGAAGGGACCTTCAAAGGTCACCTGCTCCAACCCCCCTGCAGTAAGCAGGGACACCTTCCACTAGATCAGGTTGTTCAGAGCCCAGTCCGATCTGACCTTGAATGTTTCTGGGGATGGGGTATCTACCACCTCTCTGGGCAACCTGTTCCTGTGTTTCACCACCCTCATCATAAAAAAAGTCTTTTTATATCTAATCTGAATCTACACTCTTAATTTAACATCATTACCCCTTGTCCTGTTGTAACAGGCCTTGCTAAGAAGTTTGTCCCCATCTTTCTTATAAGCCCCCATTAAGTACTGGAAGGCTGCAATAATGTGTCCCGAGAGCCTTCTTTTTTCTAGGCTGAACAACCCCAGCCTGTCCCCACAGCAGAGG
>NW_010271526.1:0-488 GCF_000690775.1 Eurypyga helias
AAAAAAAAAAAAAAGCCTATCTATACCTTAACTTCACTCCCCTTTCAAAAAATAAAACTGTTTTTCTGAACCTGTGTTAATCACGTTTAAATGTAAAAATGAACTTTACTTGAACATGACCCCTTACCCGAAGAAGCACAACTGGAAGACATATCGAATATCAGACTTCTGTTCTGCTATGTGTTAAGACCTGTGGACGGTTGAAAGGCTCTTGGCTTGAGATAAGGACAGGAGGAGATGATTCAGCAATTTCTGTCACAGGCAAAACAGACTCAGCTTGGGGAAAAATTGCTTTAATTTATCATCAACCAAATCAGAGTAAAGAGAACTAAAACCAAATCTTAAAACACCCTCCCTGCACCCTTACCCAGGCTCAAATTCACTCCTGCTTTTCTATACCTCCTCTCCCAGAGCAGCGTGGTGGATAGAGAACGGATGTTATGATAGTTCATCCCACATTGTGTCTGCCACTCAGAGGGAGGACTTCT
>NW_010271527.1:0-12852 GCF_000690775.1 Eurypyga helias
CTCGTCACCGATCTCCACTTGGACTCCACTCGATCCCATCCTGAGACACCTAACTCTCCTCATGTAGAGGGACCATGAGTCGTGTCTTTAGTCTTTTTAAGACTTATCATAAATCCTCTTAAAAAAACATGTCCTCACCCAGCAGATAACTCCCTTACCCCTACCAACCCATGAAATAAAAGCACTTCAAGGTACTTCTTTCATGAAAAGGATTGACTGCAGTTTTGCCCACATACTACCTATTCTAGTCTTGTCACAGGTTAATGTTTAACCCTAGTGCTTTGAAAACAAAACGGTACGTTGCTTACTCAACATCCGGTTTACATGGTTTATTACACAACATACTGGTCTGACCATTTATATTTTGACTTGTATTTGCTTTTTACTAATAAACTCAGAGCAGTCTGTTGTTTTAAAAAATGATACATTTTCAAGCTTCCCCACAGCAGAAAAACTGATAATTGTCTAGTCTAAATTCAGCACTAAGGCTAGCATTTAAAAAAAACCTAAACATCCATTTCAGTTTGGGTTCCCTGAGCCAGACGTGACTTTACAAATCATGTTCAGACTCAACCAAAATGCATCACTTGTAAACTTGCCAGTACATCATGTTCTTAACTTGCACTTCTTGTTTTATCTTTCTTTGTGCTACGCTGGATACTGTGCTCTGATCTGTAAAAATTGATGCCCCAGTCAACAAATCAATATGTTGATTTCCATGTTACCTTGTGCACCTTCAGCAATGTCTTCTGCAAATTAGAGCTCTCCCCAGCCTTTCATTTGGGTGCCTGGTATTTTCTCCCTGACTGGCACCCGTCCTTGTGATGCATGCTTGTGCTGCGGCAATTTTCAATTCCTTTCCTCTGCGGTCTGTACAGCAACAGGCAAGGAAGATGTTGCAAAGGGCACGGCTGCCAAAGTGAGAACAAAAATTCCAAAGCTTTTTATCTTGTTTAGTTTTTTAGAGTTTTTTTAATACTCTCTTTGTTATGTAGCAATGCAGTTCAATCCTCTGTATCATTTTTCTGTTGCAGGAAAAATAAAAACTACTTCTCTCACTCCTAAATCAAATGCTCTTTTCCACGTTGTCTTTAATTCAGAATGTCCATCATCCGAGTTTAATCTATCTCATTTTCCCTTGTTAGACTAAGTCATACTGCTTCTAGCTGGGACTTCGGTCACTCATTTCATAGCTGAGTTTTGAGAGGTCTGGTGCTCATTAGGTGCATGGTTTCCAGGAGGTATTCCCATTGCTTCTTTCTTAAGAAAGTCCACTATTGCAAAAATCTTTGCCTCTGTGCCTATTCTTTTCCCATATGACTCGTTTTGCATTTCTCTGAGACATGTTTTCTATCCCAGTCTGCTGCACTCCATAAAAAGGGAAGCTATGAAATCACCCACCATGCCTAATGCTCCCTTTCCCTAATGCATTGTCTCCCATGGCTCGCTTTGACCTTCTCTGTTGAGTTTAACTTTCTTCCACTTTAATAAGCATTGGTAAAAGGAAATCTCCCCTTCCATTTCTCCCCCATGGCAGGAATTTCTCTTCTCCAATTTACATTTCAAAATATGTCAACATTTCTGTCTGTCAGAGAGATCCATTCATCTGGCCAGGCCACAGGTTAAAAAAAAGGGGAAAAGTTTGGGAAGAACTTACTGGCGTTCCATGGTACTTTGGAGGCCAAATACAAACGATGAAGAGGCGCGGGGAGGGCACATGATATTTCTGCACAAAGCTCTTTTCCCTGCTGGATTTCGCTTCGTGTCTCCAGGTCGATCAGGTTGCACACTTGATGCAAGTCGAGCTGTACTGCAACTGTCCCAACTGCCCACTTCCTGGATATTTGTTGAAAGAGAGGTTTTTTCATGTTGTAGAAGCAGCAGTCTCTACTTTGTGGCTCAGAAAAATGTTTTGCTACACCAATTTCTGTCATGGATCAGCGGGCATTTTATACAAAACCGTTCAGGTGAAGGTGGCTGCTATTACAGTCTATTTTATATTATGTGCTTATTATTACCTGCTGCTCGTTTTGGTTCGGGAACAGTTGCGGAGTTTTGGTTTTGGAACAGTTGTGGTACATCTAAATGGAGCAAAACAGTCATTTGCAGGTACCTGAACCATCTCTGAATGATTTTGTCCAGAGCCAGGAATGGTAAGGCTGCAGTAAGGATTTGTGACTCGGTTTATGACACTGGATTAAATGCTGCACTAATGTGACTCTGTTGTTCCTTGTTCCAAGCTAGTGGCTTCGCGTGGCACTGAACAGTGACACCTGGATGCGTCAGCACGGCCAGACCAGGAATACTTCGACATCTCTACAAAGAGCCAGATACCACTTGAGATATGAAAATGACATTTTAAAATCCTATTTTTACCATCAGAAGCGAAGGCCCTTCAGTTTGCTTTGTAGGGATGGTGATTTCCTAGGGAAATGGGAAGAGCATCTGTGTTGTGGTATTACTTCTCCACTGCTTTCATCTGTGGGCCAGCCCAGGCTTGTTTCTCTAGACAGGCTGTTCCAGTCGTGTAAAGGGTTTGATATATTTGCTCCTCTGTTTCCATCTGTGGATGCAAAAAGGAGCTTCTTAATTTTAAATAGATATCAGTGCTCAGATTCAAACAGGAAAGAATGAACCAAGGGAGAGAAGTGTATTAAGGTGCACTTGATGCATCTGTCTCCTGACATCTGTAAGACATACAGGATGAAGTCCTGAGGCGCTGAATTAAATTGGGAATTTTGCCTTTTGTTTCAGCTGAGGTGGGGTTTTGACGGTGGAATTCAGTGTGTGAGTGTCTGACAGCTAAATGGCACATTAATCCACAAGCTTTGGTACCCTGCAACGGGGGTGAATACGTCGGCATGCACCAGATCCCGTACCTTGCCCGAATTCCTTCTTGCGTCCTGGTAAATCCTAGCTGGCAACTAAACCCACTGCATTGTGTTGCACCTTTATTTATGGATGCTTGGTTTAAAGAAGCTTGGCACGCAACTTGAATTTTGATATCTATATAATTAGAGACATTTTAAATGTAATAACCATTTATTATTTTGTAAGTAGGACCCAGTGAATAATTTTAAATGAGCATAAAGTTGATAAATACAGTTCCCTTTGCCATAGATGGACAATTTGCCAAATGGTGAAATTCTTGAGTTATATGTTAATTCTGGTGTGGGTTTTTTTGATTGGGTTTTGTTTGTTTTCTTTTTTCCCTTGCACATTCTTAATATCCATTTTCCCTCCTTTTCCCAGGGATTGATTGCAAGCAAGATGCCACAGCTATTCAATGTTTGTGTTTGAACTGGATCAGCTAGTTGTATTCTACTGACTATGGTAATTTTTCATCAACGAAAGTCAAAAGTGCCAAAAGAGCATGTGAGATTAAAATTCTTTATTGTGGGCATTTGTGAGAGTAAAATATAATTGTACGTATGTTGTGGGACAAACACAGAGCACCAGCCCAGCTGAACTCCACTCATCTTCAGGTGCAAGAGAGGAAAAATTTCCACATCTTTCACCCATCTGTAAATTTAAGTATGCAAATATATCAAATAAAACCTGAGTCAGAAGTAACAGTGAACTCTAAATTTACTTGTAAACCAGTGAGAGATTTGATGTAGTGTCTTCAACTATTCATGCAATGGGTTGATAACTGGACTTCAGCAAATTAAGCGGAGTAAATAGGATTGTTCGCATTCCCTAGATGTCAGTTTTCATTTGCCTTATTTTTATTCATGGATTTCACATAGGCAAAAAATGAAATGCAAAAAGCAATGCAAAATTCAGCAAAGACACTTCTTGCCCATAAGCTTTCCCTGGGGCATATGAACTATATGATTTATAAATAGCTCATGTAGGCACAAGATAAAAATAACCCAGGAAAAAATAAAAAAGAAAAGAAAAAAGCCCACCAAACTCCTGTTAGATGAAGTTTGGATCTGAGCACATTCTTTCCTTAAAAACTCCCAGTTCTAACCCCCAGAATTGTTTAAAATTTTCCCTTTCTGTGAGATAAGGATGCAATAACTTTCTTCTTCTCCCAGCATTCTCTTACCTGCATTAAATTTTTAATTTTTTGGCTACTGTTATCTTCGGTTGACATCCCTCCTCCAATAAGTTCCAGTGAATTCCTGGGTTGTTTGATGGGAACGTGCTGAAGCACAAGGAAGTTTTCCATTCTGGGAGTTTCCCTCCACAGCCTCGTCATGCCGGACCCAGAAGACGCAGCCAGTGCCCCCAGTTCTGCATAGGTAAACCCCAGTTGTCCTTTAGCGACTGAGATTGGATGTCTGCGGAGGTGTGAAACCAGAAAATATTTAATACCAAGCCTGGAGAGTGGCTTCCCTCTGTGCATATATTTCAATCCCTGATCTGAGAGTACCTCCCCATGCCACCTGCTCCCAAAAGGATGGAGGGGACAACCTGCTCTGGCAGCTCCTTCCCTTCCTTGCCCAGGTTGCCCAGGCCTCAGCCAGGTTGTGCTGTTCACATTGGCATTTAAACCTGTCTTTTTCCATGGAAAACCCTACTTGTGAAAGCTTGAGGAAGATGGTTTCCATGCAGCAAGGCCATATAACTAGTCCTCTGTTTTCTTCAAAACATTCATGTCAGACTGAGACCCTTGAAGAACAGTATGGAACCCTCCTTGTTGGTGTTTTATACTATCCTCAATCCCACTGATCTGGTAGAAGTCACCATTTTTCACCATTTACATATAAAACCTTATTTCTAATTTGAAATAATGTAACTTTCAAGTCCATTTATTTTGTATGATTTATTAAGAAAGTACATCAGTATCACCGAACTAATTATCATAGGCAAATGACTTGTCATAAAATTAATGTACCTAGTGAAAAAGTTAATAGTTATTATTTAAATTCTTGATTCCTCTTCTTTGCCTGTAATTACTTCCAGATATGTGAATGAATACGATTAGTATGGAAAAGGGAAAATGAAATGGATTTGTTTCAGACTTTTTCCTCCACAACAACCCTTTATCCTGCAACCTTTATTCTAGGATAAAGGACTGCAGAGATCCAATTTTTATAATTAAATATTTATTTTTCTTATTTAGTTCAGCATTTAGAAAGCTATTCTAAAACCCCACAAAAAAAATACATCTTTTAATAACTAATAAAATCTCTTGGAAAGAAGTCTTTTGAACAAATAATTTTAAGGAGAGGGGAGATATTTATAATATTGTGGTAAGTAGGTGTGTTGAAAACGTTGGAGTCTGTTAGTTTTCTGACAAATGGTTTTTGTAACCGTAAGAAAATTATTGTTTTTGTTACGTTCATAAAATAAAGTAGATAAATAGTTAACAATGTATTTTTTCCACATAAATTGTTACAATTTTTGCACACTCTGCATTTCTTCTTAGCCCATCTTCCCTTTATAACCCAAATTCATTATTCCCCTTTCATCAACTTTAAGTCTCTATCCTTTTTTTCCTCACTATTCGTCAGCTTCACTTTTTGGAACCACTTGATTCAGGCTTATCCTCATGAAGTGAGAGAACAGAACAATGTTCTGTGACCCGCAGTGTCCGATCAGGGCAGCCTTGACCTTTTTTTTTAACAGACCACATGCAAACTGGTATTAGGGCACCTTGACCTCACGCGTCGTTAGTACAAGGGATGAGTACCAACCCTATGGACAATATTTGCAGAATGGCTATGCATAACATTTCCAATATGCTTGATACTTAACTTTCCATCAAATAGTGCATGTGGATAATCCTCCACAGCAAATGCTTTGGAGAAAATTGACACATCCTCTCTTAAAAATGTGATGGGGAAAAAAGAAAAAGAGAAAAAAAGAAAAAAAGAGATGTTCTCCTTAAAAGAACTTCTTTGTTGCAAATGATTTACTCAGCTGAATGGTGCAGAAGCCAGGCTGTCAGCAGGATGATAAACTAGTTCCCACCAGGTGAAGACATGAACCATGATGTTATATTTGGACCATCAATGCACGTAAAATATTAATACGCCTGCAGTTCTGAATGTGTATGTGGTACTTCTGAAAAATTGTCCAAGCACAGGTCAAATACCAGATACCTTCCTAAATAAATCTCACTGGGGGAATCCGACTCCATCCATTAATTCACATACAACAAACCTGGAAATATGCTTCAGCATCTGGGCACAAAATCCTCAGCAAAGGCGGTAATAAAGAATGTCTTATTTATATAGATGACTGGAGCTTCCTGAGCTACTGTCTTCTACGCGTCGCAATATTTACAGCATCATCGTTATCTGCATCCTGTAACTAAGAAACAAATCACTCTAAAATATTGTTCCATTAAAAAACCACCACCCGGCAGCCCAGCACATCACTGCAAGGTTGTGCTCAAGAATTTAAGTGCACAAACCCCAGTGTGTTTACTCAAGTGGACAGAGTCATATATATGATCTACAGCGTTATACCTACTCATGAAATAAACATATTATCGCTAAAATGGATTGACCGCCAGTTATGTCACCTGGTGAATTTGAGTTTGACGTGAATAATCATTGGCATAAGCTGAATTCTGACATTCCCCGGTATTGTGAAAGAGGCTATTGGGCTGTCAGGTTATCATACCCTGCAGGTGCTACAAGTGGTTTTTTTTCAAGAGGAGTCAATGTTTTCAAATTCTGAGCTTTGGGAACCAAAGTCATAGGATAGGCCATGTCCTCATATGCTCCGTACTAGTCTCGAACACGTTAGAATACCAGAGAGATGGCTATGTAAGTGTTTTATTCTCTGAAATCATTTATCTTTGTAAGTGGCTCATGATTTGGTATCCAGTGGAATCAGTAACTTCTTTTTCTGGTTTTGGTAAGCAATGAATTCTGGTTCCAGCACATAATGACAACAGATGAACCAAGATGTTAATGGTTTCCATGTGTTAGAGATAAGGACATTGATTATTCAAATGAATGACTGAGAGAGGTGGAATGGCTTAATTAGTCATCATGTTTTGAAAACCTATATTGCCTTTGATTAAACTCAGGACTTTCTCAGTAAGAATCACTTGCACTAGGAAACTGAGGGCAAGCAGGAGGAGAAAGTGGTTGCAACCTCCGCCCAGTTACGGTGGTGTCAGGGTGGGCTGCGCTATGAGCAATGCTACAAGGTGTAGCCCTTACCAGCAACATCTGCCGTCGTTTGGCCAGTGTGAATGTTCACACAAGTGATTCCATCTGGCTCTAAGGGATCCTCCTTCACCTAAGTACTTGGAGGCTAGAATGTTCTTTGACTCCCTCTGCTAGTATGGGGAAATCCGGGTGGAGTCAGTAGTGCTAAAGCTGTTGGCACAGTAAATAGCGGAACATCCTGGAGGATGCAGTCAGAATCTTTCTCATGTTAACTGTTCATCACAGTTAGAAAAGGAAACCAGCTTTTTGTGCAGGTGGAAAACTTCTTAACTGTAGGCAGGGGAGACACATAATTATCCTACTGCTAGTAGTGCTATAGTCTGTTGCTTGTTTTCCATTTCTTAAGGAAAACTGAGGATACTTTAACAGTGACAAGGTAAAATGTGGGGACTTGATGGGATCGTTCTCTAGTCCTGTGGGCAATCATGCTGATGTATCTTTTATCCAGGATACTGGCTTTACCTTGAAACTGAAGTTTTTCCTCAGTTACCTGGATGGTGGTCATTAGTCCTCTCCTTGTTTGCATAGTGGAGCAGGTAAGGAGGAATGTCTCTCTAAATCTGAAATTATAGTCATGAAGGTCCTATAAAGCCTTGTTTGTATTCATTTTTTTGGTGTAATGTGTTGTAAAGGTTACATTTAATCAGTATTTCTTGGAAGTAAATTTCCAACCATCAAGTTGAGTAATAATCGAGACCTGATTTGAGTCAGTAGATGAAGAAATCCAAATGCATGTGTCTACATATGTGCCGGTTAATCCATTAGCCGCGGTGGAGATGTAGTTGATGGATGCAGTGGAGCTCGGGGAGCTGTTTTTGCTCTGTAACCCTGTGCGCTCCTGTAGCTGGAGAGCTCTCAGCTTCCCACTGATGGAGTCTGCTCCATTCAGCTGCTCGGGGGGGATATCTGGTGTCAGCAGGGCACAGGAGACATCCACAGTGATGGTGTATGAGACAAGGCCTGAGGGAGAACTGTTGCTGTCTGGAGTAGCAGCCAGAAGGAAGACAGCATGGCTGGAAATACCCAAGAGGTCAGTGGGTGCTTTAATCTGGTTATGTGGGAATGTAGATAACTCTGGGCTAGGAGACGTGATGGCTTGAAGTCAAGGAAAGGGCACGTGCTCAGGAGGAAGGACTCGTACAACTGTGATATTGCTTAAAACATACTAATGAAGAATAGGTCTGAACCACCTTCTGAGAAACCCCTTCGTGGGTTGCAGCTGATTCTGTGCACAATTGGTCTCTCCAACTTCTGCGTGGCACACTTGAACTCGAAACAAATACCTGTATCTCCTTTAAGACTATTGGCATATTATTTTGCTCCGGATTGAACTTTGAGGGTGTTTTTGCTGTCTGAAAGGATCTGATGTTTTTATTTTGCAGGCTGAGTCTTCCCCCTGCCCTTGCATTTGTGCTTCTTCACTTCTTATTAGGCTCTTCCAAATAACGCAGATCAAAAAAAGTGGTGACGTGGAATAAGCAGCTGTTTGCCCTAAAGGAATTATATTGATTCAGATGAGTTCTTGGGAAGGGGTGTCTATGACTGCTCTTACTGCAATACGTAGCTTTCAATCACTGCGCCTGTGTAGTGCACTGGATATTCTTCTGAATGCCTCTTGATTTTTACTTTTTAACTTTCTTAACGTTTTTTGACCACTGCACTGAATTACAGCAATGAATGCAATACGCACCTTAAAGGCCCCTGTACCTGAACAATGCTGTGTAGAAGGAAGGGGTCCTATAGTAAAGAGAAGTCGGTCTCTGAATTCATTGTTCCGGTTCCTTGGTTGAGGGTTTGAAGCTCCTTGTGTTTCCTTATCCAATACTAGATGAGACTGCAAATAGGGTGTTTAAAAATAAATATAGCTTATAGCATTTCTTGGGTTTAGTCTAACAACTGAGAATCTAATCTTCATAATATATCAATTAGTTTTCTCAACCTACCAAATGTCTGTTATTTCAGAACCTTTTAGCTGTAAACATTATGTTCAAATACAGATGGTGATATTCAGCTTTTTTGCACAGTTTGGTCAGGCGAAATATACTACATTTTGGATTTAGCATCGGTTTGTGCAAGGCTGTTTGTAAGAACTAATGAATATAGATGGTATTGCTAGATGGGCATTGCACATTCCTACAGCATGGGGAGAGGAGCTCAGGTGTCACTTCAGAATTCATTGGCTGTCAGAGGAAGCTGGCTGTCTCCTCCAGTTTAATCTGAGTAAAGAAATATTATGGTTTGTCATTAAAAATAATAATGCTTTGAAAGTGGCCATAAATGTGGCTACCTCTACAAGGATCTCATGACTACCCAAGCAGAAAGACAAAGTAAAATCGCTTACTAATGACAAACCCAGTTTTGCTTCCTCTTGAAGTCAAAGGCAATATTGTTGCTATTGTAGAAATTGGGGCTGAGCTATTCAATTAACAATGTACTATCAATGATGATGAAGGATTAATGTTGAAGTGGATAAATCGGCATATAAGGGACTGAATCACTGTTGGCTGAGTAAGTAATGAGACTTAGATTGAAAATGTACTTCTAATACTCTGTAGAGATATTTTTGAGGTAGTATCACCTGCATTCACCATCCATAGTTACTGGGGACTGCCCCCTAAATGTACAAAAGGGGGTACTGTGGATAACGGCTCTGTAACTCCAGACTGGCACATGTCAGGCTCATGTCAAACACAGAAGTGCTGATGTGGGTTCAGAAGAGGTAGGTGGAGAAAATGACTATATATAGTTGCAATTAGAACAGGATGTACTCTTCCCGAAACCTGAAAAAAACCCACCCAAACTTTACTTAATAGCCCAAGATGAAGATTTTGTTGAGCTGGTGTAGAGGAGACGAGGATGTAAGAAAAGCATTAATTTAGTTTTATTAGTACATCAGAAGAAAAGAACTTAACTGAAGAAACTATTGCTGTGACTCCCCATCTGTGGCAGATGGGTTTGCAGAGCTGTTTCTATCACAACTGTGGGGCATATCTGTCTTATAAGGATATTCCCTGCTGATGCCTTTTCCCACTGGAAAATCTCTTCCTTGCATACCCTTGATGTGAAATTAGCTATGTGCACATGCTGACTGTACAGGCATTACGTTTTAGAATTAGATGAGTAGGGTGCATTAACGTTGTCTTTCATTAATCACTAAAAATCCTCTTCCCTCCTGTAATGTGGTTTGAAAAACATGTTTTACCCGGTGCTATACCTGGTATCAGATGTCCTTTCTTCATCAACAGGCAATCAAACCTAGGAACAAGCATTTCATGGTTTTTTTTGGGGAAAAAAGATTCTATATATAAACAACACTGTAAGGAGTGGTACCAACTTATTCAGGCTTCAACTTCCCCTTCTGGCTTCCTCAGCTTCTCTGAAAACATACGATTTGGATCATAACTTCACGTTCCAGTTCCTTGCTTTTCTCATTGTGTTCTCCAGACTCTAAAACCTTACCTCATTTTCTTCTTTCTTTCCTTTTCTTGCACACATGCTGGTGCCATGTTTGAGTTAAAGGTCCAGGGCCAATGAACAAATTGATTCTTTTAAGCTCCGTAATTGCTGAAAATATTAGCGCACCTTTCTTGTGTGCAGTTACACAGTGAGCTAAAAAGCCAAGTTCTATATATTTCCTTCTTTAAAATTCCTAGCATAGCATCCTTCTTTCATATGGTATTGAAACTGTAGTTTTGTCTGAGAGAATACACTTGCATTTTAAATGGATATTTCTGTAGAAGGTTGGTCCTTACTTCTGGTCCATCACATGCTCACCTAATCTATTCAGGGTATCTTAACTTCTTTGTCAAAAGAGTTGTGGTTACAGAATAATTACAGCGTAAAGAAAACACCTTTTTTTGAAGGAATGTATCAAGTAATGGGCATTGAAAAAAGAGACTGTATAAAATACCTTGCAAACAGGAGCACTTCCTTACAGCCTGTACTTGCACGTGGTGTGGAACACCCCTGAGGTCAGGGAACGAAGGAGGGAAAATCTTAGTGTATTTCCTCTGCACTGAAGCAAGATCTCCTGCTTCACAGGGCATCCTGTGAATAATAAGATGACATTCTGGCACGGGTACTCCAGCTGCTCATCCTGGTGTGATTTAACAGTCCAAAGAGAGGGACTGGGTTAGCACCCTGGCAGGTCGGGCACCGACTGCAGACCTGCTCTGAACTGGAGAAACTCAACAGCCAAGACGTTGGTCACAAATGGATGGTTCGAGTGCAGAAGAGATTAGAAGGGGTAAGGCATTGTCAGTCTTAACTATGACCATATTCTGGATATTCAGTTATTTGCTATCATTGCTGCTAATTAATGAGCCTAAGCACAGCTATTCATGTGTAAAATAGCTGTTGATCCTTTTCTATCTACTTTCTCTTTCCTAGGATGCTGTAAGGAGCTACAGAGGAACACAATGATTATGCATACTAAATACTGAGTAACATATGCCATATGCTGGGATTTAGCTTCCCAAATAAATCTTAATTAGTTAAATATAACCAAACTAACTATTCTTTTATTCTGAAATTGGTAGCAAATTGAATGTGACTGATGTACAGTCCTCCATGCTAACAGGAATAAAGAGCTCTTTAGCAAGCTTGCAGAAGCAACATACTTATAATTGCTTCTATTATTAGCGAGGTGCTTTAATCCAGTGATAATGAAGGTAATGATTTTCTTGGTTGCAGTGTCATTCTTCTCAGTATCTTTCCTGTGTCTCACAGCAGAATGCATACTTGGAGGGAGTTCAACACAAGAATCGCTTCTGCTGCAGGGAAAAGCCTTCTCTTCTCCAAAGGTGGAAGCAGGGGCTGCTGGATCAGTGGTGTGGTCCTCACTGCTGTTACCCAGCATCCATCTCTTGAGGCCCAGATCTGCAGTTGTTCCTGCTATACTGGAGTAATGAAGTTAAATAAAACCCCAAAAGTATAAACAAGGACAGAAACGTGGCTGAGAGGGAAGACCTGGGAAATGTTTAAGGCTGTAGGCAGGAAGAGCATGTACAACTCCCTTGTAAACCAACAGAATTCCACTTTACAAGTGGCTGAGGTTTTTTTGCTTAATTCTGCTTGTACCCACTTGAATTGGCTGTGATTTATATGAAGTATATAATACTTAAGGAATAGTTACAATATACACTTGTTTTATCATAGAATAGTTTGTGTTGGAAGGGACTTTAAAGCCCCTCCAGTCCCAGCCCCCTGCCATGGGCAGGGACACCTTCCACTAGACCAGGTGGGTTTGAGTGCTCCCTCAGTCAGTTTGCAGATGACACCAAGTTGGGTGGAAGTGTTGATCTGCTGGAGGGTAGGAGAGCCCTGCAGAGGGACCTGGACAGGCTGGATCCATGGGCTGAGGTCAACTGTATGAGGTTGAACAAGGCCAAGGGCCGGGTTCTGCCCTTGGGCCACAACAACCCCTGGCAGTGCTACAGGCTTGGGGAGGAGTGGCTGGAAAGTTGCCAGGCAGAAAAGGACCCGGGGCGTGTTGGTTGATGACGGCTGAACACGAGCCGGCAGTGTGCCCAGGTGGCCAAGAAGGCCAATGGCATCTTGGCCGGCATCAGAGACAGTGTGGCCAGCAGGAGCAGGGCAGTGATTGTGCCCCTGTGCTGGGAACTGGTGAGGTGACACCTCGAATCCTGGGGTCAGTTTGGGGCACTTCAGTATGAGAAGGATATATTGGTGCTGGCGAGTGTCCAGAGAAGGG
>NW_010271527.1:13193-15463 GCF_000690775.1 Eurypyga helias
TGTTCTAGTGGGTATGGCTGTGTTGAGTAGATGGTTGGAGTGGATGATCTTAGAAGTCTTTTCCCACGTAGTGATTCTATGAAAGGGCTAGAGGACCTCTCCTAAGAAAAAAGGCTGAGAAAATTTGGCTTCCTCATCCTGGAAAAGAGAAGGTTCCACAGTGACCTTATAGCACCTTCTAGTGCCTGGGAGGGTTACAAGAAAGCTGCGAGGGACCTTTTCCAAGGGAAGGCAGTGACAGAAGAAATGGTGATGGGCTTAAACGGAAAGAGGGAGATTGAGATTGGACATCAGGAAGGAATTCTTCCTACAGAGGGTGGGGAGCACTGGGACAGGTTGCCCAGAGAAACTGTGGATGCCCCATCCCTGGGAGTGTCCAAGGGCAGGCTGGATGAGGCTTGGAGCAACCTGGTCTATGGAAGGGGTCCCTGCCCATGGCAGTGCGTGGGACTGGGTGGTCTCTAAGGTCCTTTCCAACCCAAATCATTCTATGACTCTGATGCTGATATCCAGAAAGGATACCTCCCGGGAGTGATAACCTCTCCTTTTTACCCAGAGTACCAGCAAAAGCCGCCTGTTCAGCCATGCTGGTTTTCTTCCCCAGTGGCTTGTCTTAAGGTACATGGTGACAGCTCAGTCCTGAACCTTTAAGACTTCCTTTTTGAAGGACGACCAGCCTTCCTGGACTCCTTTGCCCTTCCGGACAGTCTCCCAAGGGCATCTCCAGTCTCCTGAACAGACCAAAATCTGCTCTGCAGAAGTCCATGGTAGTGGTCTTCTTGATCCTCCTCCTTATTTCACCTAGAACTGAGAACTCTATTATTTCAGGACAGATGCCTTGCAATCCTGGCCAGGGCTGATTCTTGGGTTTTGGCTGATTCTTGGATTTGAGCTGATTCCAGTTAAAACTTTCAGCAGGTTCCTCTGCTTTAAATGATTGTGTTTGCCCACGTTTCTAAGGAGATGTGCAGCTGGGCTGGTCAAACAGAGTGTGTCTAAATAAAATGCATGTGACCTAGGAGCATGGAGGTGCAGGGTTCTCCAGTGACCAGGAAAGAAAAGCTGCATTTTGACTTGGCAGAATCTGCAGAGCAGACTCCCAAATGCATGACAGTTGCTCATGCTTTTTTTGCTTAGTTTGTTTTTAACTTATTTACATATTTTCAATATGAACATAGTCATGTACTCACACCCATACATACAGTAAATATACCAAACTAATCCTATTTCCAAAACCCCTTTCTTCTGCTAGCTTGTAACATACCCTTGGAGCATCTTCTCTGTCAGAAAGTGCTGTGAAGATGAGAAAGGTATGAAGAAAGGCATTTATTGGAAGCAATGTGGCTATTCCTCTGTGAAGTCTATAGCAACAAAACAATAAAACTCGAACTCTGAATCTAAGAGAGGCAATGGCATGGAACCAAGGGTGTTTTTGCTAAAGCTTCCCAGTGTTTTGCTAGGTGACATGTCAGACTCATTATATTTGATTCATTGGTTTCAGTGCCTAGAGCTGAGCACCAGCTTTAGCAACCAATTGTAAAAGAAAAATAGACAGTTCAGGAGCTGGGGTAAGCATTAGTGATCTTTGCTGCATTGAATTCAGTCTTCTGATGAATGTTGTAACTAGAAATGTCCAGAACACCTTAGCACCTGAGCATACCTGTTCAGGATTTGGACTAGGTAACCTGTACTTTTCTAGAGGGTACGTGTCTGATGTTGCATGCCAAGAATAGACTTGCTCTTGCTTTGGATAAGGGCAGATCATGTCCAGTATTGCATTATGTAACCACATGGTTGGTTGCCTTAGAGGAGTGAATATCAGTCCAGTTGTGTTTACTCAATCTGTCCTTTTGCCTTTAAACAGGCCTGTTCTTGTGTAGATGGATCCTGTGTTTTCAGACAGAATTATTGCATGTACCCACCTGAGACACAGACCATTGCCTGACTTCTGTCAGTGCTGTACCCTACCAACTCCCTCGCAGGAGTCCCTTACAGAAATTGCTTACACTTGTTGTGTATTTCCTCCTGCAAATGGGAATGACGCTGCCGACTTCCTAAGGAGACATGCAAACAGCTTCATGAAAGACCTAGTCTAAATGTTGAGGAACTCTGATGATGGTCCTTGTGTTGCTCCCTGCTACCTTGCTTCCCATTGCTAGTAGGACACCATATGATTAGCATAGTTCAATTGTTGATTGTATTTGACCAATTCATGTCCCTGAGAGATGTTTGAAACAGGGATGTGTACCAGAGGGACCTGGACAGGCTGG
>NW_010271528.1:0-14286 GCF_000690775.1 Eurypyga helias
CCCACCCCACCCCCCACCACAAACACAAAACAAAACACCTTTAGAAAA
The DNA here is from genome assembly GCF_000690775.1 of Eurypyga helias. Classification (NCBI taxonomy): domain Eukaryota; kingdom Metazoa; phylum Chordata; class Aves; order Eurypygiformes; family Eurypygidae; genus Eurypyga; species Eurypyga helias. Next base: position 49 of record NW_010271528.1, read on the forward strand.
CAGAGAAAGAAAAGCTGAAAGAAAACTTTGAAAACAACTTCTTCTGGATGAAAATGGCACCAACAATAAGATGTGATGAATGGAAAGACATAGGTTAAGTGTTAAAGGAAACCTGCAGTCATTTCTCTCAAGTCCACAGTCTAAGAGTTCACAAAACAGGAAATCAGTTCAGACCATAAACAAACTGCCAAGTCCAAGGGGTTTTCATCCTTTTAAAAAGAAAATGGGGAAGAAAACAAAAAAAAAGACATCATGCTTTGAGCTTATGGGTAGCTATCTTCAGAAAAAAGGGAATAACAGGTAAATGACAATGATAATAAATATCCTTTCACTGCTATACTGCTCCTCCTCCATTTTAACCATGTAAATAAGCTTTTTTTTATTTATTACAAACTCCAGCAAGTTTGACACCCATTTTCTGCTCAGCAACAGCATGGTAGCCAGGCCAATGAGCTCACCTAGATTTATTTACCAGTTTGGGCTCACAATTTCTTGTTATCAGCAGGACATAGGAAGGCATAACACCAATGGAGAAGAGTTCATAAAACCACAAATAGAGGCCAGTGAAATCTGACCTCTGTGGCATTGTAAGCATTAAGCTCCTCAAAGAAAGGGAAAACTAGCATATGCCTTGAGGAGAAGAAAATACCAAACGGCAGAAAATACCAAATGGCAGAAAAATGGTCCACTTGTCAGCCATCCTTACTAAGTGGTCACACAGCATTTCTAAAGATGGAGTATGGATATGGCTACATGTAGCACAAATTCAACTTATTTATGGGACTGAACCAACCTCTGAAAATTAGAAGCCTAGACACCCATGAATGTGTAGTTCTCTCCAATGGGTTCTATCAGTACTGATTCCTGTGTCATCTTCCCCTCATTGTCACAGTAGAAGTCAATATTTTGACAGTGTCTTCCTAAAACTAAAAACAAGGAACAAACACAGTCTTAAAAAAAACTTTAAGTATTGCCAACAGGTTTTATGTGTAATAATGTGCTGTATTTAGCATAGGAAAAATACTGAAACCTCACCTTAGACAACCAGTAGATTTACCACTTTGCAGCCCACATAACCCATTTTATGGCTGCTAATTTATTACTTTATAAGTTGACCATTGCCAGGGCACGAAGAACATTTTAGCATCCTGTTTATAGAAAATATCTAAACATCTGCAAGCAAAGAGTTCAAGTCAAATTCAAATATAAAAACTCAAGTAAGGCGTCATGGTGTCCTCTGAACAGGTACTTTGTTAATTCCTTAGTGTATTTCTAAGCAGTTTCATTTTGTGACTTGACTATTTGATAATAAAATCTCCCAATATCTTCATTCTTCAGAACTCTAAGTATTAATTGTTTTCATTTACTGCAGCATCTCTCTTGCCATTTACTCATAACTATATTAGCGGCTTTGGCAAATTAGCCAAAAAATAGTCACAAAACTTTAGTTAGTAAACATGATGAAATTCGCAGTGAGAAGGGTTCCTATTTAGAAGAGAATGATATTTTAAAAAAATTGCTACTACAAGAGCAATCAGGCACAGAAAGATTCCACAAAAATAGGGCTCATCTCTCACTTGAAAAACAGATACAGGACCTGTATGCCCCTTTACAGCTTAATGCTTAATAAAGCCTTGTGTGAATCTGTTATACTTCACTAAACTTCTACAGATCTTAAAAACTGATGGACGTTCTACCTCACACTTCTCAAAAGAGTAGCAATAAGAGATTTAGGAAAGTTGGATAACAAAAATGACCAACACATCTCCCTGGACATACTTGGTTTTTGTCTAAACACACTTTTCTTTCACTCACAGAGCATCTGTTATTCAGCTTAATCTTGGGAAATTTATAAATTGCCTGCAAGAAATGAAACAATGCTTCCCTGTTGATTAGATCTCATTTTCCGTAGGCACACTGATCAGAGAAAATGGCCAGATGTTTACATGAGCCCCATCTGGTCTGGATTCTCTGGCTAAAGAGAAGTAATGCAGGTAGAAGAGTATTTCCTGTCATTACGTATGAAGAGCATTATTCATCCAAAATATCTGCCTAACATTTTGCTCAATTTATTTTCTTCATTTTGCTAAAACCATCTTATATTAGCTTGATGCCACATGGCCTGTCATCACCGCAATTTTTACCATAGCAACCCATTACCCTACACAGTAACGTGAACTAAAGCTGAACGTGGCACTGTCCCTATGCATATGAAGTTTTAATTTAGGTCAGTATTCAGTGCTGCAAGCTAACAAAGTGCAGTCACAGGCTGCCTCTCCTATCTAGAGCACAAGGAGATGCGTACAGTGCGTACCAAGGCAATTTATATAAGGAGGTGTTTTTGCAATGCCACAGGGTTGGAAAAACATTAGTTATACCTCTCAAACTTCCAATTACTTTTTTTTTCTGAACTATTGTAAACACACTGTCATTTGTAATGGAAGGATTTGTGGATGAGCCTCATTGGGAGGCCAAGGACTTCTATATACGTACAACTGGAAGAGTACAGCTCCTCTCTAGGCACGTAAACAAAAGGCCACAAGCAAAGCCTTAAAATATTCTCCTGAAAACTCAGCTGCCTTATTCTACTGCTAAAGGGAAGCAGATAAGTTTCAGCCTAGAGATACAACCAAACTGTGTCTTGCACTGTAAAAACTGATCCCAGTAGTATAAAAAAATCCTGGAACTGGAAATCCAAACCCTGCAAGTCTTAAGGGGCCCTTTTATCTCTGGTAAGATGACATGAGTTCTCATACCTTTTCAAGACTGACTTGACAGGAACTGTGGAACAACATAAACTTTGCATCAGCAACAAACTATAGAAAGTGAGAAGGCATTTGACTGAGCTCAATACTGCGAGTTTTCCCAGTTTCCTCACAGTAGCTCACTATGTGTTTCTCATTGGCTCATTGCACCGTTGAAGGAAGACTGGGAGGAAAAAAATTACTCAGAGAACAGCCAAAAAACAAAGTGAATCCTTAGCCATGAAAGAGGATAAAGTGAAAAACATTAACAAGGATTGAGTGGCTACTAAGTATTTGGAAATAAAGACTATCACACAGATTCAAAGTCACACAACATGAATATTTCCTTCTGATTTTTGGCATGGAAAATAAAATTAATTCCAAGATATGGGAGGAAAGATTACATATTATGCCCACAATGCACAGGGTTGTGCCAATGAGTAAAGAACATCACATTTGAATGTTTGAGGACTGGGCAGGAGAAGATGATCAGAGCATGACAGGTTGGTTAGCCTAACCTCAGTGCAAGGTCTTAGAACAAAATTTTGAGAAGGAATAAAGAAAGAATAAACAAGAAAATATAAAATAGAACATAATTAAGAGGTGAACACAATTCCAGAGGGTCATTTGAAGAATCAAATCCTTATCAAATCCCGATCCTTAGAGAGCATCTCTCAGCCTTCCGTTCTTCATCACGCCCAAGGCCAGTGAAATAATTTTCTTACCTTTCCTACGCTTCCAAGGGGAAAGCAGAACATCAATGCTAGTTGTTGGGCAAATTCTCAAAAAGCAGTCTTGCACTAGAAAACTCTAAATCCCTGTTGCTAGGGAACCCTACAGGCTTTTTGTTGTTGTTTTGTTTTTAAGCTTCATTTCCTTTCCAATTTCTCCTTCTTGATTCTTTTAATCACAGTACAATCTACAATTAGAAAAGTGGTGCAGATGAGTGCTCTGCATTTATAGAAAACAACCCAAATCTTAAAACCTTAGCAAAGATTTCCAATCCCCTGTAACAGTGCCTCTCTACCCAGAGCCCTCAGGGTGTCAAGTGAGCTTCAGTGAAGGTCCAGGTAAGCCAGAGATGCAAAAACCAGTAATATGCAGGTCAGAGCACACACATTGGGTAAAAGAGAAGAAGTAAGAGCTTAGACACACTAGAAAAAGATTTTCTAACTATTGTAAGATCTCAATACAGCATTGAATTAGACACAGTGTATGGGAGCAGAGGCAGAAACACTCCGATCTACTAAAAATGAATCTAAACCAAGAAAGACTCTCAGGAAATGTCCTGCTATTTCTTCAATGTCACATTGATCTACTTGCCTCCATAATCCTCCAGGAAACTACCCCAATACAGCTCAACCCATATTTTCTACAGAACCTTCTCCTTGTTTCGTGCTCCAGGGCCCTTTTACAGGTGACCATGTATAGAAATACACACAGAATTAATTTGTTGTTTTTATTTTCAGCTATCATTGACACTAACCAGAACCAGTTTCATGTTATTAGTCCTCATCTGAGCTCTCAACACGAATACTGTCCATTTCCAGTTTTGCCTAAAAGCTGTATCCAACAAGTCTTAAAAAACTGGTTGCCAAGAAAACCAAAATATGCTGCCTAACAGGTTGTTTCTAAACTCAGAGCCTGCTGCTCATGACTTTGGGCCTCAAATTGCTGGTACTGAAACTTAAGATCAGACTGTCCACTTCAAAGGGCTGAATGTCACCATAACTTTCTAAAAGTGTCTCTATAACAATGAATTAAATTGCTCTTTCTGTACTTTCCTACTGTGTACAAAATATGCCGCATCTGGAAAACACAAAATCCACCCTTCTGATTAGACTTTTTTACATAAATTATTGTGTCAGGGGAATTCTTTTATGGAATGAATGCTGAAAGTTCAACTCAAAAGCAGACTCTTAGCTTTGACTAATGATGACATCTCTCTAAGTAGCAAAGACAAACCCTTTTAGTTCTTTTTAAAGGGTCACACATTGTCCTGAATTTAATAAAACTACAAGATCAAAGTGCTTTTAATAAGCTGTTAAATTTCAGCACTCCTTGCAGCTCAGGAGACCAAGGCTACATGCATAGAATTGCAGTGTTACTGATTAGACTCCTCACTATCAAGCAGTAATTTGATCAAATCCGAAGGGTGTTTTTGCATTGTGCCGATTTGTCTCAATGAAGCTACAAGGAAAAAGAAAAGGACAAGATAAACATCAACGAGGAGACAGCTTTTGTGAAAATGAGAATATAATCAGTAAAAGGAACCTACTGCAGCACACTGAATCTTTTTTTTTTTTCCCCCTTGACCACAGCCATACAGCGTTAATAGCTTCAAAATAAAACTAAATCTGTCATTATGGTACAATTACTTTCCTGCTCTTGAGAAACATTGCCAGTTTATTTTGGCACGCGAACTCCTCAGGAGCATCAATGCAATCTTTTGTATGACCAGATTGTATTTAGAGTACTAAACAAGGACATCAGGTGGCATTTTGGCCACAATAAGTTTACAACTCCAGAGATGTCCATTTAAGTGGGTAGATACCCTCTATCACTCACTAGACTTTCCCATCTGCATGCAGAGCATGCAGAAATGGCCAAGCTGGGAAGCTTCAGGAAGGCAGACACTGTTTTCTTTAAAGGTACAACAGATACCTGTCACATAGGTATTTTTAATAGTTTCATTAATCTTAAGAATGCTAAAAAAACTTCTTCAAAATATACCAGAAACCCCATTAAAGAAGCCTGTTTACAGGTTTTGAGGATAAGAAGTTCCTTACTTCTGTAACAAGTGTGATGTCTGTAAAGCAGAGAAATGTCCCAGCATTTCCCTGGTCAGGACATTTATATTTAAGAAATAGTGAGAGCAGCCCTGCCAAGAAGGATTTTTGGGTGTTGGTTGATGAGAAACCGGACATGATGCGACAATGTGCTCTGGCAGCCAACCATATCCTGCTCTGCATCAAAAGAAGCATGACCAGCAGACCAAAGGAGGTGATTCTGCCCCTCTATTCTGCCCTCGTGAGATCTCACCTGGAGTACTGTGTCCAGCTCTGGGGCCCTCAACATCAGAAGTGTTATCAACTGGTTGGAGAAAGTCCAGAGGAGGGCCACAAAGATGATCAGAGGGATGGAGTACCTCTCCTAGGAAGGCAGCCTGAGAGAATTGGGCTTTTTCGGCCTGAGAAGAGAAGGCTCTGGGGAGACCTTATTGCAGCCTTCCAGTATTTAAAGGGGGCTTATAAGAAAGTAGTGGACCAATCCTTAGCAGGGCCTGGTGCAATAGAACTAAGGGTAATGTTTTTAAACTAAAAGAGGGTGAATTTAGACTAGATATAAGGAAGAAAATTTTTATGAGGAGGAGGATGAAACACAAGCACAGGTTGCCCAGAAAGATGGTAGATGCCTCATCCCTGGAAACATTCAGGGTCAGGTTGGACAGAGCTCTGAGCAACCTGATCCAGTAAATGATGTCCCTGTTCATTGCAGGGGTATTGGACTAGATGACCTTCAAAGGTCCCTTCCAACCCAAACTATTCTATGATTCTATGAATTTCAATTAATCTATTCTTAAAGGGCACCATATAAATAATTTATAAAGCTTTATGTTTACAGACGGCAAAAAGCATAATTACTATGTAGAATAATTGGTGTTCCAATACCTCTGCTAGGCTGAGATCTGCCAAGCTTCCCCAAGATCAATACCTCCTGGAAAATTAGGATTCCTACCTAGTCTTCATGGTGAGGCACTGCATGATAAAAAACCTCCATGAGACCACAAAAAGCAGTATCAAATGTAAACAGTCACTGATGCTTCCGTGAAATGCTTATCAATAACTATACAAACCAGGGTGACTTGATAGTGTATTATTTTAGTGATAATACACATTCCATATATTTTAACTCATCATAGGAAACACAGTTACGATCTTGAATCCACTGGAGTCACTAGAAAAGGCAACTAGAAATATTAGGCTGAGAATTTGTCGTAATTGACTGCTTCCCGGCCACCAGTGTTAGACTTATGAACGCAAAAATATGATAAATGTCAAGTCTCTTTGGACGTTCACTTCAAAGATTTATTTACTTTCTAGTTTCCTAACCCTTCTGCTTTGTTCACAGAAGGGTGCCTTTGTTTCACAATGCAACAAAATACTCATCTCTAAAATGCTTGCAGCTTTCTTAATACGTTCTTTCATTTCTCTTAATTTAGTTTGTGTTTCTTTGTGTTTGGCACCTTTCCTAATTGCAAAACGACAGGCAAGATTTAATCACAGAACACGCTACAGCTTAAATACCACTACCAGATTCTTCTTCTTAAACAGGAAAGAGGAAACATAATTTATCTATAGGATGTAATTTAAAATTAAATAAGGGCCAGAAAACTGCCTGGTAGAAGCACAAACTCCTTTTCCTTTGGATTTAGATTTTTCTTCCATTTCCAAAATTACAAAAAATACAGAGAGCTGTAAAGAGGACACATAAAAATTTCAGTTTTTCTAGAAATGACAGGCAACCTGATACTAGTATATTGACAGATGAAACAAAGCTAAAAAAATCAGAAGGGAAAATCTCTAATGGCTACCTCTAACAGTTTTACTCCTCCCCCTCAAAAGGATAAGAGCTTTAGATTTGCACTAGCAATAGATAAAAGATGAAGTTGAAGCCAGAAAAACTACCCAGACACCTATTTTCATTGTTTCTTCATAGTTTTACATTAGCCTGTGCACTCAAAAGTAAAAGCTACTACATCTGTCTGAAAAATACAATCCTAACAACACATCCTGTATTAGGAGTTTTTGTCCCCGATACTCAATCTTTCAGCCTAATCTTTTCAGAGTAGGAACAAAGTAGGAGGAGGCAAAAGGCAAGAAATTCTATAGATCCCTAACACACAAAATTATTAAGAGCTACTTTAACGCCAGCAGAAAGTTAGAGGACACCATCTGTTGTTCTACATTTAACCAAGTACAATGGCTCTTAATCCATTCTTTCCTACATTGGAAGACTTCATTCACCTGAAGACCCGGGGGATACCAAATATCTAAAAGATCTCCCTATCTGGAAGGAAATTTTCAGCTAGCCTACAGTTGTTTTTAGGGGGTGGGGCTTTTTTTATTTGTTTGAGGAGTTGTGTGTGGGGTATTGTTTGATTTTTTTTTTTTAATTACAGCCTTATTGATACCAAGGACATGGATTACATGAATTGTTTTGTCAGCAGTGGTACTCCTGTAAATTATCACCAGCATCAGTTGACTGTTCTTTTCCCAGCATCATCCTTGTGCCATAGCAAGAGTTAACCACATTGGCAGATCTGCTATGAGAAGGATATAGCCATATCTACATATCCTTGTCTGTATATGGATTTTTGCATGAATGTATACATCGCATATACAAATCAAAACTGCCTCTGAATAGCTTTTGTTTGGAATAGGGAGAGCAACATTTGCTTGGTTTGATTTTGATTTTTTTTTTTTTTTTTTTAAACCTGATCATTTCACTGGTCATGCTTCAGGAAGGGCTGACATTTGAACCAGTGTAACCAAGGAAATAGTAACCTTTGTGAGGGCGGAATGAGTGACTGGCATTACTCAGATCTGTTGTAGACTGATCCATCTTGCATAAATGCTAGGTCTTTCCCCAGTTTCACAGCATCTGCTTATTTAATAAGCATACTTTATCACACACACCTTTGTGTTGTTGCTGCAGTAATAGCTCATCTTTGCTAAAGACACTGTGATGACAGCACTGCCACATATTTTTCATACTAACAAGAGTCACCAACAGATACTACATAAAAATGTGAGAATAGCATTTTGGATGTTTTGTTTTCCCCAAAGGTGGGGACAAGAATGACACATACATGAAATACATGGGTGAAATGAAATACCAATCTTGTAATAACATGGTCAAGATCAGACAGAAATACCAAACTTGATTTCCTGTGGATTTTAACTGAATTGTTTGTGACCCCTTGAACAGTGTTTGGTCAAAGTCTAGAAGTCCAGAAGTTGACAATTAGCACATTTGGCAATATTACACAAGACAAGTCCAAGCTATCAGGAATGCAACAATCAGAGATCAAATCATTCTTTCTTCCCACAGCTTATGGTAACCAATATAGCATGGAGCACAGATGGAAGCCTTAGTTCAACACACAATGCAAAATTCTGAAAGCATTTACTTAGAAGTCCATGCTTATACGCATAAAAATCAAGTTGCATGATGAAATGATCCATATGCCAGCCTGCAATCTTCTGCTTGGATTAATGGATGAATTTGTATTCCATTGCAGACAAAGACAAATTATTTAACAACTTCTACCTTTAGGACTTACATGTTTGAACTGATCTTCATTAAAAGGAATAGATTTTCAGGAAGTGGGTAAAGAGGGTACAGGACAATCTAAAATAGGTTCAGCTGTTACTGGGTACCATTTGCTTTGCCACTAATGTACTGGAAGCAACAAGTTCATTATGTTGTTGCAAAGCTAAGTGCACAAAACCGTTATCATCCCCCAAACAAAACAAAAAAGTTGTTTTAAAACATATCACTTCACTGCAGCCTGCAAAGATATTTGCAGAAAGTAAGAGCTCTGGAAGAAAACAATTTTGTACTCAAATTGTAAATGCCATGGGAAAGCTCCACTCAAAAAATATTGTATTACCTATTATAGCAGGGATGTTTTCTGTCCTAGACAGAATAGACGGTAGAGAAATGGAGCAACAGTCTGCATCTATATGAAGGAAACAGCACTCTCGGAAAGGTTGCATGGGCCTTATAACGGTGACTCAAAGGCAGTGGTCACGTGTCCCACTCCTAGGCCTCTCCTTACCACCCCACAAGGCACAATATTTGCTGTTGAGTGTAGACTGTATGGCAGACTCAACCTCTATGTGTTTAAGAGCTTGTAAAGTCCCAATCTAGCAGTAATTGGTCATGCCAAGAGATACAATTAGATCTCTTGTAGGAGCTGTGCCTAACTTTACTCTGGAAACTATTCTCTACCTTTAGGCAAGTATGGGCAATATCATTAAAGTCACCCGGACTTTACTGATCATACCGGATCAAGCTACAGCTACAGACAGCATTAAATAACATGGGATCAGGAATTTATAACATCAACGACAAGGAAGTGACAGTAGAAACCTGCTAAATAGCTTAACATCAACCACAACTACAAGTCAATGCAGGGCTGCTTGGCTAGATTCAGTATCGATTTAATGCCAAACCATTAATATGTTTTCCCCCACAGATTTGCACGGGATTTGGGTTTTTTTCAGTAGTAAGGACTGTTAGCATCAGTTCAATTACTCAGAAGAGAGACAATTCCTTTTTGGCTTTAAATGAAACACCAGCACTAAGCTAGGCTCATGTTATATCCTGCTGTAGGAATAATTTTCCCTCGTCTTTTCATTAATAAAAACCTAATGCCATCAGTGTGCTCTAGACTTAACACTTCTCCTGTTTTAAAAATATAGTAAGGCTGACATCAGATAGTACTCTCCTCTATTTCTATTGACTGGTTTTAACTGATAGCAAGCATAATATTGATCAGTCTCTCTTTCACTCTCCATTTACAATAACTAACCTCCAGTCAACTACCATGCTACCATTTATGAGAGTGCTCACTCACTAGTAGAGTGAGGGCTGCCGTGGATGTCTAGTTGATCTTGTTTCATATTATTTTGGCCTTTATTCTATCCAATATATACATACATAGTGGCCATTATTCTCTACTATGTGCTCATCTACTGAGCATACCTCCAAAATAACAGTGTGGTATGTAGAAGGGTTATTCTGCACTTGAAAATTGGCAAACCAAGATGGGTGCCTGTCTCTACAGGGGTGCAGGCACGCCTAGGCCCCAACCCTTGGTTAGGTTCCCTTCCTACAAAACATGCATGGAAGGCCAGGGGCGTCACAAGAGCCAGCACACTCGGAAGAAGGTCAGCATTCTAAGGAACAACAGCTTGGTGACATGAGATACCCTGAATAGTATCTCTTTCTGGAGGAGAAAGATCTTTTGGGGAGCTGCAAAACCAGATCCACTTCACCCGGCATTAATATTTGTACAGAGGTTCAAAAATCATTCAGGTACCACTCGTAAGTTGAGGCAGGAAGCTGGTGCTGTGGAGAGCATTCACTCACCCATATATTTATCTTTAGACCCCACAGGTGATCAAGGGAGGTGATCCTTCCCATCTCTACTCACTGCTGTTGAGATACATCTTGAGCGCCGGGTCTTGTTCAGAAAGACACATGGATACACTGGAGAAAGGCTAGCTAATAGCTACAAAGATGAGGGGCTTGGAGCACCAGACGCATGAGGGGAAGATGAGAAAGCTGGGCTTCTTACAGTCTGCAGAAGAGAAAGCTCTGGGGGCTCAGTGTGCATAAATATGGGGAGTCACATACATTGTTAGTAAAGAAGAAGCCATACTTTACTAAGTGGTCCCCAGTGGCAGGACAAGATGGCCACAAACTTAAATACAGAATATTCTGTATTTATTAAACACAAGAAAAGATTTTTTTTACTGTAAGGGTAACAGAACACTGGAACAGGTTGCCCAGTGAAGTTATGGAATCTCAGCTCCTGGAGATGGTCAATACCCAACTGGACACAGCTCTGAAGAAAACTCTACTTGAGCTTGTGTGCTGGTTTGGCTGGGATAGAGTTAATTTTCTTGATAGTAGCTAGTTAATAACATAGGGATGCTTTAGTTACTGCTGAGCAGTGCTTACACGGAGTCAAGGCTTTTTCTGCTCCTCACACCATCCCACCAGTGTGCTCTGGGTGCACAAGAATCTGGGAGGGGACACAGCCAGGACAGCTGACCCTAAATGACCAAAGGGATATTCCAGATCATATGACATGATGCTCAGCATATAAAACTAAGGGATGAAGGATGGGTGGGGATGTTCAGAGCAATGGCATTTCTCTTCCCAAGTAACTGCTTTGTGTGATGGAGTCCTGCTTTCCTGGAGATGGCTGAACACCTGCCTGCCCATGGGAAGCGGTGAATGAATTCCTTGTTTTGTTTGCTTGTGTGTGCAGCTTTTGTTTCACTTGTTAAACTGTCTGCATCTCCCCCATCCCACCAGAGGGGAGTGAACATGCAGCTGTGGTGTCCTTAGTTGATGGCTGGCATTAAACCACAACACCTTACTTTGAAGGAAGGGGTTGGACTAGATTTGCAGAAGTGCCTTCCAACCTCAGCTATTCTGTGATTCCTGTTTAACTAACATGCTGTAAGCCTCTTTAACCTCAGCTATTCTGTGATTCCTGTTTAACTAACATGCTGTAAGCCTCTTTCTCCTTTGACAACATCAGAAGCCTGGCTTCATGTTGAATGACAACGCCTTTTCCATCTTCTTTCAAATCCATTTGTATTTAATAGTACAGAGACAAACTACCTTCTCTGAAGTCCATTCTGCTTTACACAGTCGGATCTTCCTAATCAGTGTTGCAGGGTTTGATGGGTATGTTTTTTGGTTGTGGGGTTCTTTTTTTTTTTAAGGAGTAACCAATTCCTCCGAACAACATGTTTCCAAGAAACAGAACAGCACAACAGTGCAGCATGGTCTCCACAAGCAGATTGAAAATAGATTTTTAAAAAAAATTACCAAGTTAGTTAATGCTCTATGTGTAAAACCTTATTATATAATAACAAGGTAACCTGCATCATTGGAAGCACCTTGCTCACAATGTAGTTTTCAGCTTTTAATCCAGTAGCTCACCCCTTTACATAGATCGCTTAAAACTTCTGCATAAGTGGTGGGTGGAAACAGTCAGCTTTTTCAGAGCTGCAGAGAAAGAAGGTGCAACTAATTAAGTGTTTCTTCCCACTGTCTTTTTCATACAGCCCTATTCCTATTTGTCATCTTCTCCCATTCACTCCAGTTCTGCAAAGAGGTGACAAAAAAGCTACTACTATAGATACATATATATATGTACATATAGTTGTATATGTTCTTCATAGTTTCCAGAAGCTAATTATTGTCCACTCTTATGCCCTAAATATATATCCAAGCAATCTCATCTGGGCTGTCAAACACAAGCTCACATTCTTTTCTAAGAAGGGTAATAGAAGAGATTTCTGGAATTTAACAGTACCTTGTTCATCAAAACTAAAAATATCATTCCAGCATAGTTTGCCATCTCTTCAGGGAAAACCTTCCAGTCCCTCCACTGTCTCCTAAACCCAGGGAGAATTGGCTCCCTTCAGACAGCCTCCTCAAGCTGATTCCTTCTCATGTGCTTCTAACATCAGCTAGCTGTTTGCAGTTGCATCTGTTCATTCTAGTTCACTGGAAAAAGGTCTGTTTTTCCAGCATGAAGCAATACAAGGCAGAGTTACTGTATCTAAATTAAGGCTCTGATGCACTTAGCTAAGATACGTACATAAACTGCACCGAGAACAGAAATATTTTCTGTGGCATATGCTAGCTGCCCTTGTCACCCAGCTCATGATAAGCACTCATCACAAACAGGTTTACCTTTCTCCCACGAACATTTACCCATTCTGTCTTTCTGCTCTATTGCTCTCTGATGGAAAACCAGCACCTCTACGCAAATTGTTGCTCACCAGCTTGCAAGTATATACCTGGAAATCTACAATTCGTTCACTTTCTGGCATTGCATAATCTCTGTACACGCCAAGCCTACTAAATAAATACTGAATTGCATACTAAATAAACCATATCACATTTTGTGTTATTTAAAACAACCAAAAGTAGAGTTTAAGAAAGGCAGAAAGATCACTTACATCATTACCCTTTGTCTGGCCATGCTGAAAAAAGAGGTGAATTGACCCTCACAAAATTCTAGATTTGGACATTCAGACACAGGCCACCACACCTAGTAGCCCATGTGCAGCATGCTGGTGCTGGTGGGACGGTGTGCTGGGAAGGCTGATCAGTCTGCTGTCTCAGCTGAGGTGGGGGTCAGAGATGCATCCACCTGGGGAATAAATCAGGGCTTGGCACCAGGGCTCCTCAGCTGCCACCAAAGACCATAACGAAAAGGTTGGCCATCCTGGGGCTGTGTGTGACAATGGTATATCCTCCCGCTCTCCTCCAGGAAAACCTGCATGCTTGGCCACCTCTGAAATGCCCCTACACTAACGCACGCAGGATGGGGAACAAGCTGGAGGAACTAGAGGGCTGCGTGTGGTCTCGGGACCATGATCTCATCACAGTTACTGAGACATAGAATCACAGAATGGTTTGGGTTGGAAGGGACCTTAAAGATCATCCCCCCCCCCCTGCGAGGGGCGGGGACACCCTGCACTAGACCAGGTTGCTCAAAGCCACATCCAGCCTGGCCTTGAAGACAGCCAGGGATGGGGCATCCACAACATCTCTGGGATGGTGGGACAGCTCACAGGACTGGAACACTGTCATGGATGGCTGTCTCCATTTTAGGAAAGAGAGGTCAGCAAGGCGAGGGTGGTGGAATTGGTCTTTATGTGAGAGAGGAACT
>NW_010271529.1:0-234 GCF_000690775.1 Eurypyga helias
CCAACCCCGGCTTCGTCCTCGGCCGCTTCTCCGGGCAGAAGTTGGTGGAGCCGAGTGGGCTCAGCCCCAGCCCTTCCCCGGCCCCATCCTGCGGGTGCAGCGTGGGGACCCCGCTCGCCTGGGTGCACATCGCCCGGCCCCCCGCCACGGGCAAGGTGGATCCTGCCTCTGCACAACTCGGCGACCAAATCACAGACTGGTTTGGGGGGGAGAGGGGCCTCCAAGCACCCCCGA
>NW_010271529.1:416-4917 GCF_000690775.1 Eurypyga helias
CGTTTAAACCCATCACCCCTTGTCCTGTCACTCCCTGCCCTTGGGAAAAGTCCCCCCCAGCTTCCTTGTAGGGATATCAGAGAGAATCCCCAGGGATATCAGAGCTACAGCTTCAACCGGGCCCGGAACCAAGCTCTCCCCGGGCCGTGGTGCAGCAGCACTGCAGGGCTGTCAGAGAGCGTGAGGGTGCCCCGAGAGCAAGGGGGGGTGTGTGCACATACAAGGGTGGGCATGGGTGATGTGTAACTGCTCCAGCAGCAGCCGGAGTAGGCATGGATGGGCGCTGTGGGTGCTCAGAGTGCTGGGAAGAAGGGAAAAGACCCACCACACCTCGACTGTCTTCAGCCCACTGCAGAATGCACGGACACACAGACACCAGCGCTGCAAGCGCCGGCAGAAGAGACCTGACCGAGGGCACGGAGCAGTCAAGTGCCTGCATCTGGGAGTCAGACCCTTTTCCAAAGGCCTCAGTCATTTCTCTGGCACGGGGACTCTCTGCCAGACTCTCCGGGTGACTCTGCTTGCAGCACAGCACAGACCATCCCAGCCCGGACGGTGCCCACGGCAACACGAAACCCGCCTGATATTTATAGTCCGTGTCCTGCGTCCAACACGTCCGTGGCTGATGGCTGCGGAGACGCCGCGCACAGCCGGCGCCTGAGCGGGGGTATCACCGGTAGCGGGGTCATCTGAAGCACTGCTGCTGCTGGCGGCGGGGCCGTAGCTGTTAATGCCTGGAAACGGGCCCTGGGAAACGGGGATTGTGCCGGGGGAGCCCCAAGCTCAAGGGCAAGCACACCCCGAAATCCATCCTGCCATGGCAAGCTACCCCGTGCTTCCCCGCCTGCGTCTCCCGGTGCATCGGTCACCGCGTTCCCGCGCCGCTTCTCCAGAGCTGACGAGAGACACGTTCACGGCTTGACGACATCTGGAGCCCAGAAGACAACGGCAACGGCAATAAACCTCAGATCTCAGGACACAAGCTGATTCCCAGCTGGGGAAGGGGGTTGTCAAGAAAAAGAAGTCTCCGTTCTGCTCCTTTCCTATTTTTAGCCCAATTTCCTAAGGAAATGAGATGTCTGCAATCAAGCCCTCTGTCTTCTTCAGTACCATTTCTGAATGCATCGCCCGATTTCAGCCAAATCTCACAGCGAGGGAGAAGCCACAGAGAAAGTTCTCTGCCAGCAAGTTTCATGACAAAAAAAATGTTCAAATTTCATGGAAAATTAACCCTTGCACCCTGGAAGGCAGGAACTACCAGCCAGTTCCCAGCTGGAGGAATCCAGAATATCTATTTCCACCGCTCCCAGGGGCTGTTCGGATTCCTCTAGCCCCTGGCAGCAGGAGCGTGCCGCCCTCACCCCCCGGTAAAGCGATCAGCACTGCAGCCCTGTGCCACGCTGGAAGCGGAGCGGTCCCAGCACCTCCACCTGCTCACGCTGGCAGGGCACGGATTGACAGGGATGTGGGCACAAGCGTACAAAAGGGACGGGCTGACGACTGAAGCAGGTTTTCTGCCCTGCCACAGGCCTCCCATATCACCTCGGGGGATCACTTCACCCCCACCTTGCGCTGCCAAGCTTCCCACAGGCATCTCCGCTGGGAGAGGGATGGATGTGCTAACAGGGATGAGCATCCCTGAGCCTCCAGCCTTATTTCCCTCAGCACAGCGAGTTCCCTCTCGGTTCTGCCCTGACAAGCTCCCTGCTGAGCTCCGAGCTGGAGCGAGGAGCAGCAACCATGTTCAGTGAAATACATCCCCTGCGACGCTGCCGGATGGCTCAGCCGGAGCCGGGCAGCATGCCAGAGGGGTTTTGGCTGGGAAACTGGAAGGCGGTCATCTGGCCACCAGCAGCCATTGTGACTGTGGAGCGAGGGAGCTGGGCTCCCATGCCTCTGTGCCTGGGATATATCGTGGCCTGGGTTCATCCCAACCTTCGGTAAGTGCAGCCAGGAGCCACCTCACCTGTGGCAGGTGCTTAAAACTCACCGCAGCTTCCGGCAGGAGAAGGTTAAGGCCACTCGCAGCTTTGCCAGGCTTAGCCGAACTGTCCCTAAGAGGGAGGTGGGTTGAGGCTACGTCCTCGCTCCTCCGTCACTTAAACTGGGTCCAAGTAATGTCCAAGCACCAGGCTGGTGTTCAGTGAGCTCCCTCGAAGGAAGGGCCAGTCAATCATGTCGGTACGCACCCTTCCTTGGGGAATAAAACAGCAGAAAAAGGGTTTGACAGCTCTACTAGATCCTAATATCATAGAATCTTGGAATCACGGAACAGTTTGGGTTGGAAGGGACCTCAAAGCCCCCCAGTCCCACTCCCTGCCATGGGCAGGGACACCTTCCATAGCCCAGGGTGCTCCAAGCCTCATCCAGCCTGGCCTTGGACACTCCCAGGGATGGGGCATCCACAGTTTCTCTGGGCAACCTGTCCCAGTGCTCCCACCCTCTGCGGGAAGAATTCCTTCCTGATGGCCCATCTCCATCTCCCTCTTTCCATTTAAACCCATCACCCCGTACCCTGTCACTCCCTGCCCTTGGGAAAAGCCCCCCCAGCTTTCTTGTAGCCCCCCAGGCACTGGAAGGGGCTCTGAGGTCTCCCCGGAGCTTCCCTTCTCCAGGCTGAACCCCCCAACTCCCCCAGCCTGTCCCCAGGGCAGAGGGGCTCCAGACCTCGGGGTATCTTTGTGACCCTCTGAGCATGAAGTCTGAGAGAGCTTACCCTTTCCAGTTTTTCTTTCCTAATCGATGAGCTCTCATCAGCCGTGTTGCATCACATTCCTGCAACACTTTGTAGAGCCACTCCTGGCTCTGGCACAGCTTCAGCTCTCTGGCCAGAGACAGGTTTGTAGCTCCTGTTGCACCATCATGCTGTGGGCAGGACGGAAGCCGAGCCCCAGCACTGCGCTCAGCTGAACCACCATGAGAACGTCGGGAGAACAAGGCAGCGGAGCCCAGCTGAGACGCTGGAGCTCACCTCCCTCTTCCTGAAAAAAATAAGGCAGGCACAGAGTTGTTTCCAGTTGCACATACTCGGAACATCCCAAAATCCCAGAGCCCCAACCTTCCCCCTGCAGGGCTGTTCCGCCAAGAGGCCTCTCACCCACGGCAGAGAAGATGATGCTGTCTCGTCCTTTCCTTCCAGTGCCAAGGGAAGAGACGGAAGATCTGCCCTCAAGGACAGTCCACGCAGCCCTGCTACCATGTCCAGCAAGCGATGAGATCCCAGGCTGGACTATGGGACTCTCACCAGCCCTTCGAGGCTGGTGTTAGCGAAGGAACATCCTTTGCCCACCCAGGTCCCCTGGTTCTGATCAGCCGTAGCACAGTTAAGCGTTTCAGTGACGTTACGGAGCCCAGCGAGGTCTCTCGAAGTGGACTGAAGGCAGGGAAGGTTCAGCCTTGTCCTGCGCGGAGCAGGTAAGTGCTCCCAGCATGGAGAAGGCATATCCAGCTCTGGGGCGGCCTCACGCGATGTCCGTCAAGCTCAAGAAGCAGATCCTTGGGCGAGGAGCGCTCCACTGTCCTGTGACCTCGCTGACCCCTGCTCCAAACCTCCAAACCCTTTGCTGGCGAGCACAAGGGCGTCCGTAGACACTCGCCCGCACACCAAGGGCGGCTCTCGCCAAACCAGCTCCGCGACGCAGGAGTGTCACCGAAACTGCGCTGCTCTTGCCACAGAGCCCATGGAGGCATGGGAGGGGGGCTCTTCCCATGATCATCTCCCGTACTTCTTTAGCCTTCGGGACAGGATACAAGCACTCAGCAGAGCCCACCCAAACCCCTTCTTGGTGGTGTTTAAGTCCATCCAAACACAGAGCAATGATTTGCTTCCGTGCAGAGCTTTGATGGAGAAACATCCCTGGGTGCCCAGCTTCCTTCTCGCACTCCAACACAGGGCGTTGTTTCACTTATCTCAGAACTGGAGACAGCACAAGGCTGACCCAGACCAGAACCTGTGTAAGTCTGTTGCTTTTCCATCTGTAAGTCAACAAACCTGCGAGCGCGGCCGCTCGCAGCGTGCTGCTCACCTCCAGCCCGGTGCCGGGGGGCATCAGATAACCCCAAACAGCTGCAGACCCTCCTGCCGAGACGAGGAGCTGAACGCTCCGCTCAGAGAGAGCGGCTCTGCACCCTCCAAAGCCACCTCCTGTCACCCGGACCGCTGCGACCCTCAATCCAACACCAACCGCTTCACAGCTGACGCAGGAAGACATCCGCGACTTCTTCAGGAAAAGGTTGGCTCCGGTGCAGAGCTGGTGGGTCGAGATCCCGGACAGCACATCTGGGGACTGCCCGGAGAAACTCCGGTGCAGGCACCGACCTCCTCAGCACGGTGGGAAGCCAGGCATCTTCCCACACGTACGCTCAGCCCCGGCACGGTCCCTCCTTCACTGGGGACCTTCTGGCTGGACGACACGGGAAACACGACTTTATCGCCCGCCGACGCTGCATAAGCCTCCCCCAGCCTGACGAAGCACCTGTGGCCGAGCCAGACGCGAGTAGG
>NW_010271530.1:0-8632 GCF_000690775.1 Eurypyga helias
GGGCTGCCCGCTCCCTGCAGCAGCACCGGCTGCGGAGCGGAGAAACCGCAGTACCGCAACGCGGAGCAGCCGGGAGAAACCCGCCTTTAGCTAAATCGTGGAAGAGTCAAGCTCTGGATAACGCAAGGGGGGTGGAATAAACGGGTGCCCATGTCCACGTGCGCGTTTGATGTTTTATCTGCACCCCCTAACATCTGTAAACTGCGTTGTTTTCAAGACAGCCTTGCTCTTTAACTCTTGGAGCATCCCGTGACTATAAACTTCCATATTCCCGATTTCCCTGCAGTTTTTCCCAAACTGCTGTGAGCCGGGAGCCGTGCATTTCAGGGAGCATCACGCTGCTGGTACTGCAGCCATCAGCTTTGTGGCAGGGGGGGGGCTACCACGGAGTGTTTACAGCCCCGTCACGAAAAGCAGCGCAAGTGGGTCTGAACGCGGCGGTGACAGCCCGGGCAGGGTTCCCTCTCTCCTGGCCGCTGCAGGCAACGGGATCAAGCCTCGGGATGCGCCAACTTTCCAAAGGACTTCAGAAACGAGTAGCTTCCATTCCAGCCAGCTGAATCGCCACCACACAGCAGGGCACGTGTACTGGGAGCTGCGTGCTTGGGCTTGCTGGGGCTGAGGCCGGCGGCTTTGTTTCGGGGGAGCTGGTCTCTGGGTTTTGAGAGGAGGGAGACAGGCTGCCTTGTGCATCCACGTCACGCAAGACCAGGGTGCGTGGGAGGCGTGGGGGTGCCGATACGAGTGGTTGTGCTGAAGGGGACAGAAGTGGGGGTTACAAGTAAACCCACACTGGTGCTTCCAGACCCTCAGGGAAACACTGGGGGGAACAGAGTGTTTCCCTCCCTGTGGATGACAGGGGTGTTCCCTGCCAGCCTGATTCAGGCATGAGAGGGCTGTCCGGTGGTCCCAGCTGTGTATCCCTGAAGGTCCATCAATAGACAAAGCTACGCACAGGGGCTTGTGCGAACTCTAGACCCTACCAGCTTGAGCTGGTCCATCCCATGGACCGTAATCCTGCGGCACGTGGGTACCCTATGGAGGAGAGGGCACCTCTCAGGGGTGGGCTGGCTGTCGTCCTGATCCGTGTACTGCAGTTGGGCTGTGCGCTGGATAACTGGAGTTGGGCTGTTGTGTATGGGCAGCCGTTTGACTTCCCGATTTCTGATATAGCCTTCTTGCAGCGTGGGTTCTGGCTGGTTGCAAGGGAGCGTGGTTTATCCCTCACCCTTCCGCTCATTACTGAATGGTCCTTTACCTCCATGGGGCACTTTTTAAAAATCTCCACTCGGCAGAGGCTAAAGACCAGAGGTGTGCAGGCAGTGAGGGCAGCAGCAGCCCCTGCCACGGTATTGCTGCACGGCTAATTCAGGGCGTGCAGTCTAAGTCTCGAGATAAAAGATGTCTGAGAGTGCTGAAGAGGCTGTACATCCCATCAAGCTGAGTTTTGATATCTTGATGCTGCTACAAAATTGCTAATTCTTAGCATTTGGATGATCTTTCTGAAGCAGTCTTAAATCCATGAGTGAAATGTTGTCTCCATGCACGTGGGCTCTGGGAAAGCCCACGCTGCGCGCTCACGTTCCCTCCTGTTTGAAAGTTTTAAGCCCAGGAAGACTCGTGTTTACTGAACAAGGCTGGAAAAAGGCAGTGAGAGTTAAGGATTATCGAATTATCAGTGGGACTTTGAGCAAATCGCTTTCTGAACTTAATCATGCGCGGAAGTGATTTCCCACCTCGGGCTGAGCAGCTGAGTGGGTGGATGCAGAGCTGGGGGTAACTAGAGCTACGTGGAGGCACATCGACCATTTCCTCGGAGTCCCTCCTGACTCGCTGTAAGTCCAAACCCAAAGCAGCCCCCGTACCACACTCGCATGCACAGGCATGAGCCCTCTCAGGATAAAAATGGCTCCATAATTTGCATCTCTCAGCATTATTTTGTGCCCAGGGTATTAGATGTTACGAAGTAATGCATGGTGATCAGATCTGTATAGGCAATTCTTTTCCTAAATGGGCCTTAAAATCAATGGGTTGTTAGCTCTCCTTCTCTGCTCCGTGATGAAAGCCCAGTCCTGTTAAACATGCAAACTACACAATATTCAAAGCCGAGGTTTACAAAAGTGTTTTGCTCAGCTCGGTCATAATTTAGCTCATTTATAGCTAACATAAATAATACTGAGATTTACACCTCACGCCTATGAATTTTCCTTGAAGCACTGCAACCATCACCACCACTGATGAGGAATAATTTAAGGTCCATGACTCACCCAGGTGAGTGCCTGCTTGTATAGCTGCTCCTCCTCAGCTGGTAGAATCCCTCTCAGGTGTTGCCTGAGCGAGTTGGACCGTGTGGGCATTTTTGGGAGAGGGGGGTATATACACCATTTGCTTTAGCTTAATTTGGGCATTTCCCTTCCGTGCTGTGTGTTTCCTTTGACCACTCTCTTGAGTATATTAAGCTCCTAACTTTTTCCTGACTCACAGCAGAGGAATAAATATTTCTGCTAGGTGTTTACTTGGTTTTGAGGATCTGAGTTTGCCTCCCAGAGGCACTCAGATAGCTTTGAGGGGCAGGGCTATAGTACAGTTGGTGGCAGTGTGGCACCTAAGCGCTTTTCTTCCTTTTTTGGGGAGGTCTGTCTGCATTTCTAGGCATTTCAGTAAGTCTGCATTTCTAGGCATCTTCCAGTTAAAAATCTGCTGTTAAGGTTACAGCACCAATGGCATTTAGATAGTCTACTGTGAATTCAGTGATGCTGGATGTCCAGGCACAGTGCTTCACTGACTGGTGGCCTGAGCTTGCCAGGATGCTGAGCAGAGCAGACTCTAAACACCCTCACAAGTCCAGACCTTAGGCCATTCTTCAAAATTAAAAAATAAAATTGGAAAAGTGAAATCTGCCTCGGGGTTGTGGACTCCCACAGATCTCCTGGTAACATCTGGAGCATCTATACAGACATCAGAGGTACCATGTTGATCCTCGCTGAACTTTCCAACTTGACCCTGCAAGTGTTCACCTCCTGGGAGTCCAACCGAGGGTTTCTGCTTTGCTGTGGGGCATCCCGCACTTCCATCATGCAAGAGCTGGTGGGAGCAGGACTTTCGTTATTACTGGCATGGGGTGTTTGCTGGGACCTTCATTGCTGCTCTGCCCTGTGGCAGGACTGTGGGGACCAGACCCAGCTGTCTCTGGCTCTGTGCCAGCCAGGCTAAAGCCGGACCAGTGCTCGGACCTCTGCCTCGTTCTAGTTAATTTGGACCCTTTGGGAGCGGTGTGCTGTAATGCATGGGAGGGAAATGGGAATGAGGGAGGAAATTTCTGTGTCTCCAGCCCTGTTGCTCTTCTGAGCTGTTTGGATGAATTTCTGCACCTCTTCAGGTAAATCTGTATGTTATATGTTGGCAGTGAGATGCGTTTCTCTCCGTGCTATGACCGGCTTCCTTCAGGAACTAATCAAGGTAGGAAACAAAAGCCATGGAAAATCGGTGCGAGCACCGTGACCCAGTGCAGGTCCTCAAGCTTAGCAGAAAGGTCGGACCGCACATGCACAACTGTCAGCGTCCGATCCATTGTCTGCCAGCCTGCATCTCCAGCTCCCCGTCCAGGTGAATCTGTATTTTTATAATTTGTTTATTAAGGACACCAGACACGGACTTATTGTCTTGGGTTTATTTGCTTTCGGCTTTGGACTAGCAGCTGGAAGGAGGGGATAAAATTCATTGTCATGTTTTGCCTACAGTATTACTGGGCTTCTTCAGCCTTTTGAAAATGGAAGGTCATCAACCCTTGCCAGGCTCCTTAAATGACTTAAGCTCAATGCCACAAGTGGTCCAGAACGCCCAAATGATCCCATTAATTTGGCATCCAGTGCATGCTGCATTATACATACTGACTTCCATTGGCACATGCCACATCCAATCCATTAGTTGTGCGCAAATGCACTTAAGTTTTTTATTGCTCTTAGTTTTGTGTCATCAGCAAAGAAAGGTAAAGTTGATCTTCATCTAAATCACTGACATGGATTATTGCAATTGATTACAACAAAGAAAGAGCTTTTCAAGTTTCAAAGTTATGTTGTCTTTTATTTCCCCAAGTAGTAATCTGTACTGTTTAAGTTATTGCACACGAACCGTCTCTGCAAGAGCTGTCCATATTACATTCCTCATTGAGAACATTTGTGTTAGCAGGCTGTTGTGATTCCCCCCAGTTCTGTATGGCATGCTGCTTTTATTCCTTCTGGTGGCAGAAGTGCACTCAATGTTCTTTATTCAACCCAGTTACGGGAGGAAGCAGAGGAGCAAGCCGTGTGCCCGCTGAAGCTAATGTATACCGGTTTGGGAAGTTGTGTTTTAATGTGAGAGTAAATCATCTATGATTGGAAAAATAATATTTTATTTATAATTCAATCTGACATGCTTCTCAAGCTGAGACCCTTCACTGGGCTAGTGCGAGTATCCAGAGAGCAGCACGCAGGGGAAGGATGTGGCCCTGCGTCACACCATTTTTCTGCCTAACCATCAGTTACATACATGGAAAAAAATTAGGGAAGCCATTAATATGCTCTGTGTAGTAGTAGTTTTCAGTAGTTTTTTCTGTGTAGGGTAGTACTTTTCAACTGACCTATCCCCGGTGTTTATACCGTGCCTTTTTCGGCAGATACTTGGAGCCAGGCTTACCTTTGCACAGCTCAGAAATCTTGCTAAAATCCAGGAGGCACGTCATGCAGCTAAAATCCACTCTGTTTGCAAGAGAAATGCCTTGGCTGGAATTTCAGGGTGCTTAGCCAGCACTTTCGCAGGGTGGTAGCTGCTCACACGTTTGTGAAAAGACCCTCTGCGTCCTCAGGGGCGGAAACCCCCGAGCAGCCTGGCAATGCCTCTCCTCCGCTTCGCTCCTGCCACTTTGAGTCTCTTCAAAATTCCCCACCTGCCCGAAGGGCAGCAGTTCTTAAAACACGACCGAGAAACTTAACTTGAAAAACTAATTATTAGTTAATAAAGCCTGTGGTTTATAGACTGGAGTGATAGAAAAGCCTGGCTAGAGTACGAAGCCGTTAAACATGAAGGCTGCTGGAACGGTTCAGCTGTTTTAATACAAGTGAGAGAGGGCCAGCTCTTCATCGGGTGTAAATCAGCAGAGATCCATTAAGTTCGGTGAATCTCATCTACCTTACATCAGCTGAGGACACGACCCCACGTACTTAATTGGTGGTATGATATAAAGACATTAGACTCCCTTCTCTCGTTCATCCGCACACGTCGTTCCCATTAATGGTAATGGGAGCAGCCTGTAAGGGAATACGCAGCCACGGGTGGGTTCGACTGGTGCCGGTCCCGTGGCCTGTCCCATCAGGGCTGGCGCTCTGTAAAGCTCCTCTCCATCCTCCAAAGAGCTGCTGCTCTCAAGTGGAGAGGGAAAACAAAGCAAAATGGTTAATAATTAAAGAAGCCTTCAAATCCTTCCCTTGGACGGAGGGGAAGGAGTGAGAGCTCTGAGGGCGCCTGCCTTGGGGCTTGGCGCGTGCCGCAGCCCCCGCCGCGCCGGCACCCACCCAGGAGGTGCTGGGGCTGGGTGGGAGAGCAGCAGCTCATCCCTTCCACTGTGCCATTGCTGCGGGTAGCCATGGCATCATCCATGGTGTGAACTGTGTTTTCCTTGGAAATCTGGAAAATAGGGAATTTTGCCATGGCAGAAAAATGTTTCTAGGTCCAGACAAAAGGCATCCCAGGAGCAGCCTGGGATGGAACCTCGTATCTGCAGCCCATGGGCAGGGCATCCAGACGGTGCTCTTCCTCCACACCAGCTCTGCAGCTCTGCTCCTGTCTCCTCCAAATGTGCACCCAGCACTGGCTCTTGGGGGGGTGAAAGCGACGGTGTAGTTGTCACAAAGCTGAAGTTTGGGAGAAGGCAAGCGCACTCCTTCAAGCTTTTTTTTTTTTGTCACATCTCCAGTCTTATGCCTTTTATACCCCTGAGGTTCACACAGGGGCAGGTGGATGCAGGGGTGGAAGGTGGGTGTCTGGGCTGGTTCCTCCCTAGGCAGCAGAGACTTGCCGGTAATTCATCTTGGTTTGGTTCCAGCACCTAAAAATATGTTAGGGGAGCTGCAGTCCTGCACCCTGCTTCATAGATTCTCCTGAACAGAGCTTCAGAGCAACACTCGGTCAGGAGGGTCTTAAAATATTCTTTCCCCTCCTCACAGCATCTGTGCCTTCTGCAGGCATCCTGTCTCCATGTTGCCTCCCTTCTCCTGGCTGCAGCACGCGTTGCCCTCGCGCAGGTCACAGCCTGTGTCTGCCTGGTCTGTGCAGTTCCTCAGCCTTTATTTCCAGTCAGCCTTTTGGTAGCTCCTCAGCGCCCTGCACAGCGCACGTGTTTGCTCTCTGCCTGCAGCCAACGGCCCCCTTAGCACTTCATGGCTAAAATGGCATCCTAACGTTGCTCTGTCTTCTTTTTTGTAGGGTTGCAGGGAAAAAAAAGAAGGGGGTTGTTGCATCTCGCCCAGAAGAGGCTGAGATGGGTAATTGATTCTGAAAGCAGTTTGCACAGTCGGGGACTCGCTCGCTGAAGCTGTCGTGTGGCACTGGGGAGCTTTGCCGTTTCGGTGCTCCAGCGGAGCAGCTGTTGTACCCGGCATCGCTTCCAGCTTGTCACGAGCTGTAGAGGTTCCCGTGTCCTCAGACTGTTCATCAGGAATGCTTTGAACTTGAATTTGACCCCTTTAGTCAGCAGGAGGCCAACGACGAGCGTGGGGCTGGTGGGAGAGGAGGCTTTTCTGTGCCTGATTTGGCACTTCAGGGTTAGTGGTTTCACTCTGAAACACCTTTTTAGTCATCAAGCCCAGTGAATGGCCTCATGCTACTTCTCTGTGCAGCAAGAGGAGAGCGCAAGCAGGAAAAAAGCCTTTTCCACCCCTCCCAGGCTGAAACAAGTGAAGTGTTTGGGAAAAAGCCCACACACTTGCAGGACCTTTTTGGAAATATGAAATGTGATCCTCCTCAAAACTCTTCAAGGGTAGAAATCATAAGGTTTTAGGGGTTTTTTTCTGCCTTGTCATGCTTGTGGCTTTCCTACATTGATCCTTATGAAGTTGCCCTTCTCCATTTCAATCTCTGCCAAGTGCTCAGAGGGGAAAGGATATAATCTGTCGTATGGGGGGTTGGGGTAAAATCACTACGCTCTTTTCACTGCCATACTGAATAAGGCAGGGAAAACAAAGCAGCCTGTGTCCCTTCCTCATGTCAGGGCTGTCTTTCACACTGCAGACAGTTGTCCAAACCCCTTCTTAGATGGAGCTTCCAACCTCCACCGTGTGATTGCTCCTAGGGAGAGGAAGCTCCTGCCTGCCACAAACCTCCTGTTCCCCAGTTCAAGCTTTTATCTTCCCATGCTGTTCAAAATTCACATGGACAACCGTTTTTCCCTGTTCACTCTGCCAGCTGTGCCGACAGGTGCCTTCTCTTCTCTGCAGCAGAGTCTCTCAGTCCTTTGTCCAGACCTAGGCTGTGGTCCTACAGCTTGGGTGGGATTTCCATGGGTGTCAGTTAAACCAGAGGAAACAGGGTTGAAGTGCACAACACAAATCATGCTTTCCTATTTCAGATGAAAAAAAGAGAATCTGCCTCAGTGTTGTCCATCTCGGTTTACTTCTGCCTCCTTGCCTGCTTTTAGTGCCAGTCTGCAGCTTTCCAACCACAAATTGAACGTCTCCCCGTCGCGTTGGCTCCTCTTCACAAGGGTGTTTGTTGCTTTGCTCTTCGTCTTCTTCTCTGGCCAAGACTCTCCATTCTTATTACTTAAAATTAACTATGGCCATCACTGGGGCAGAGGCAGAAATGCTCGTGAGGTGTGATTCACTGGCCGTGTTGGTCATGACACGGTGAGTGACGTGCAAAGCTCTGACGGATGGAGGGTGGATGGAGCAAGAGCCAGTGAGGCTGGAGGGCAGAGAGCGGTGGAAGTGCAGCAAGTGGGGAAGAGGCAGAGGAAGATCAACAAGAGGAGACATCCCAGGCCTCTGTCCGTGCACGGAAACCTGAGAAAGATGGAGGAAGCCAGGAATGGAAACAAAGAGCAAAGCTGGAGGTGGGAGTGATGGGGACAGTTGGGAGAGAGCAGGGGAAGGGCTCTGCAGAGCCATAGCGGTGGGTAAGGGACATGGAGCTGCCTGGAGTATCAGGAAGCTCTGCTGTGGGACTTCGCTGGACTTTCAGCTGGAAAAGAAATCTTTTTGTGTTTGAGACCACAGTGGAATGGGGCTGTATGTGAGTAAGCATCCTGGTACTGCCCTAGAAATGGAGACAGTTTGGTGTGAGTCCATAGAGAGGGATGAAGGAAGTAATTTCTGGACATAGTGTTTTGAGGTGCCATCGGATGGCAAGCACAGGGACAGCTCCGTGGTGAACACACCGTACCGCTCAGCGAGCCAGAGGCCAGCAAACATACTAAACCACAGCAAGAATGACTCAAAAATCCTGCCGAGTGGAGAAAGCAGTGGTTACACGAAGATCAGAAGGAGGTGGGTGGAAAGAAGAGAAACGGTGCGTGAGGAAAGGCAGGCGAATGTCCCTCTGAACAACAGGATGTTCCTGAAAGCCTCTCCGCCAGCGACTCGCAGCGAGTGGCTGGAGC
>NW_010271530.1:8651-25630 GCF_000690775.1 Eurypyga helias
TGCCCAGCCGACATCTGTGTTCGGTGACAATAGCACAGCCTGACAAGTTGGTTGTAGCTCGGCACGGGGCAGCAGGTGGGAGAGGCAGCGTGCGCAGCCACCTGCTCGGCCGCCTGCGTGCCAGTCCCCTGGGGCCGCCGCGGATGCTCCACTGCATCCTGGCCCCAGGGGAGGGGTGACCGGTGTGCTGCCACCAGGTATGGCGAGGGTTTGACACCCACCACTGAGATTTATATTGGAGGGGGGCTCTTAAAGTAGCTGTGGAAGGGTTGTGCTTTTGCCTTTTATGGATTTCACTCGGTTAGAGGGCAATAGTTTTCTTCTTTCTTCCTTTAAAAAAAAAAAAAAGAAAAATCGGTTTTAGGATGATTTTTGTGTCTGGAATTTAGCAGTGTATCGTGGAAGGCTGAAACATTTTTGAAAATAGATGAGGAAAAAATAAAGCAGCCAAGCCAAATCTTACACCTGTAACTCTTCCTGAACCCACCAGGCAGTGGGAGAGCTCAGCTGCTCTCAGCCCTTGGCTTGTGCGATCTGAATGTCATTATTGTACAATAGGGTTTGATCTGAATTGGCATCGTTCTTGCTGGGGAGTGAATGGACGGAGAGCAACTGAAAGCAGCCGAGGATCCAGCCTCCCGCACCGGTGCTAAGTAAGTACTCGTGCAACAGTCAGCTCTGCTTCGGAGGCCAAAGTCAGTTCAGAATAACACCAATAAACTCGGGCCGTTCGCTTCCGATCAGCCCCGCTGTAACTCAGGGAGAGCCGAGTGGGAGCTTTTTCTCCTCTCTCTCCGTAAGTGCCAGCTACAGGGTCTGTCTGATTTGGGGTGGCACAAGGAACTCACTGCGTCCTGATGTTTGCCGCACAAGTCTGTTTTCTGAGCTCTTCGATAATGACTCGTATGCTGGGACAGAGCATTCATAGAGCTGTTGTGATTTACTGAAAATCTGGCTCACGGGTACCATTTAACAATCCTGTTGGCTGCCAAATGCTTCAGTGCACGTTTCTGGTTTGAGTTTTCGTCTTCATAACTGCATGCATTTGATTTTCCCGATTGCGTGTGCACACGCTTGTCTAGACTGACAGCCGTACTCGGGGAACCGGGAGAGGCAGCGGGATGGCATTTCTAGCTAAGAGGTTGAACCGAGCCCTGCGTTTTTGGCTGGCTAGGCTTGCGCTGCACCCCCCCGGCATGGGCTTTGTGTGCCACTGGAGTGCAGTGCTGAGGATGATCCCTGCGGTCTGTACCATGTACAAAGGCAGAGAGTAAACAGGGATCTGAATGCAAAGATACTGGTTCTGTCATTGCATTAAAGTAGCAGGCTTGCTACTGATGCGACAAGCCAAAATACCCACTGATGTGGAAGAGAAAAAGAGTAGCTGGAAATGTTGCTGTCTTCATGCAAAAGCCAAGCTCCACGTTGCTCGTTTTGGTGCCAGATATGGCATGGCAGAGCTGCTTTCGAAAGAGTCGCTTCTCCTGGGAGCTGGAGCACCTTTCTTGGGGGATACAGCAACCCCAGGAAGCCTGTCTGTCTGTCCTCCGGTCCCCCCGAGCCTCCAGCCTTAAACCAGTCTTAAAAAGGGCTGCAAGACTCACCCTTCAGCGGAGCTTTCCCAGCTTAGGGAGCACGGCACTCGAGTTCTCTAATTAAAAATGTATTGCCAGATTTCAAGGAATCTCAGTGTTAGAATTTTTTTGGAACTTACCTCTGGTGTTTTAAGATGTCCACTTAGAACCATGGGAAGATTTAAATGGATGCTTAAAAAAATCAGCCTAAGGTATTCAGAGATTTGCTCTTAATTATGAAGAGCAAATTAAAATATAGTCGTTACATGGCAAGCTCATCTTAATACCACAGGTATTACGTTTCTCCTGAATAAAGCCTTATTTGAGCTGAGAGATGTCATTTAAAAGTAATCCAGTCTTGAATGAAACATTCCTCATGATGGCAAATCGATTTGAAATTTCAGTGTCTAATCACAGTTGTAGTATAAATGGATCTCTCACTCCTGTTTGTTGGTGGGTTTTGGCCTGAATTAGTATAATTTTAGCTTCTAGCCACTGGAATTTGTGGCACACTTGTTTCCTCGATGCTTCCACGTTGGACTCTTACATAGGAACCTCAGGTTTTCTTCACCCCCTGTTTTTCCCTTTGTTCAACTTAGAAGCGCTCCTATTGTCTTTTTACTTCCAAAGGGGAATCTCCTATCGGAAATGTGCTTCGCTGGAGGCCGAGGCAAAGTCCTGGAGCAGAGGATGCTCTCATGAATCAGGGTGATGCTTTCCCCCTTATTACATATTCTGTTGTTTCTGTGCAGTTTCTGTGCTGAGGCTCTTCTTTTAGTGGTTGAATTAATCTTCTCAGCATCGACACAAAATTAGCAACAGTATGGCTTGAATTTATTTCTCCAGGAAATAATACGAGTCACCTTATTTTATCTTAGGGATGGTGCATAATCACATCATGTCCCAGAAACTATTGGGGGATAAACAGGAGCACTGACTCCCAGCATCTCTGAAAGCATGGAGGAGTCGGTTTGGCAATGTGGGATAACGACTGTAGTTAGATCTTGATTATGCTAAAGTGGCCAGGAGTGAAGTAATTAAAATATAGATATTTGCTTTCTCCTGAGTTTCAGAGTTAACGAGCCATTCTGCCAAGCAGGGCTACTTCATGTGTCAAGGATCTCGGATGCTTCAGCCACAGAAAGTCTCAAGAATATTAATCTCTCTTATTCTCAAGTCACAGGATTGGTCTGAAAACAATGAAAATAAATTTTAATCCTTGATCTCGGTTTGTTTGCGAGTTCTGTGTGCGTGCTCGCAGGGCACTGCCCGGGGAAAGCTGCGTTCGCATCTACCCTGCTCGCTGCCCGCCGGCATGGCACTGGGGCAAGGGGCTACCAGGAGATCATACTGCAGCGGGCTACCTGGGGGAACGGGTCGCTGGTCCCTAGGGGCCAGGCTGGGATGCAGCATCCCCCCAAGCACGGCAGCCGGGGAGCTCCCCCCGGGATAACGCGTGTGCTGCCGCTCGGTCAAAGGGGCTCTTGTCCTGCCCGGCCAAAATTTATCGGTGCGAGGGCTGATAATTGGTAGCTCTGAAAGACGCGTTGTGGGCTGTTGTGTGGCTGAGCAAGGAGGCGTGTTAATGGGGCATTGTATGGAGCGCTGTGGTCCTTGGACGCTTTGTCGGTCCTGAAAAGTTAGCAAGGCGAAGCCTTGTTCCTCTGGCGCTGCCTCCCTCTGATTTACTGCCCTTCCCCTTCGCCTCGGAAGTGCCGCCACATTCCCCAGTAAATAGGGATGTATGAACGATTTTCTCTGCCTCCTTTTCCTCCTCTTATCCGCTCTAAACTCTGAGAAAGCTTTATTCTTCTTCAATGATCATTCAATTGTCTCCAGACTGTATCTTTTGGTAAATTTATTGCTGGCTATTGAAAAAAAAAAAAGAAAACCTCAAATGCATTTTGCATATTAACACGTAACTCTTGCTCCTGTCTGCTCAGTTTGGAAATGGTTGGATTGCTTTTATAAAGAAAAAAATGGCTAATAAAATTGGCCTCAGCACCGTTGCTTTGCAATTCTTATGAACAGTAAAGTGCTACTTACAGTCATTGATGTTAAAAGCTATTTCTAAATTATGGTGCCATTTATTATCTCTAGTGTCCAAAGTAAGTTTAAATGATGCTTATAATTCATGTTTTACCAAATTTCCTTTTCCCCCCGAGGATACCTCTGATTAACTTATGCACATTTAAGCGCTTTTTAAATTCTTCTTTTATTGCCATTATGCTCTGAAAATCTCAGCGATTCTCAAAAATGGGTAATAAACTTGAGATAAAATGCTGCAGTTTTAGATCAATGCTGACATATCGCTGTGGTGATTTCTTCAGAGCTAAAGTGATAATGCTTCATATTTACAGAATATATACTAGGTTATTACTACAGTATTACCATTTTGTTCTAAGATGAAATGAGTAATTTACCAATTTATTAAACAGTTACATTTAAGTATTGCTTAGGACATTACCACACCAATCTGTTTACTTAGCTTGAAGAGTTACCATTAAGAAACCCTGTTTATTTAGGTAAAATTTGTAATGATCATGCCCTCCATTAAGAAACTTATTTTTCTGCAAGCCTAATTGCCTGGAAATGAGTTTCTCCTTATTTACTATGGCGCATTCTGCTAAGCCAGCTAAAAATGTCACCCTCACAAGAAGTGCTGGAGAAATTAATAATACATATATGGAACAGTTTTAATTAGTATAATACCAAACGTTAATGAAAGATTTATGATCCAGTTAAAAGTTCTAATGATCACAACAGGAAAAGGTCTGAAATGTGGCGGTGGCGACCCGTTAAAAATAAACAAATGCTGCCAAACTCTTCAAATTGAGGATGGAGGGTTTTTTCTCTGCTCCTGTCCTTACAGGAGTCCTGGGTCAATGATATATAAGGTCAGGCTCTGACCCCACAGAAACCAGAGTACATCCAGCCGTGGGGCGTGATGCTGGTCGTGATGGGAGGGATGAAGAAGTCCATTGCAGTGGAAGAGGCTGCGTTTAGTTCAGTTGGTGCCATTGGGGTGGGAGCAGGCTGGGAGATGCAAACCACAGCTGGTCCAAGGACGGTCTAGCAGGAGCTTCAGCTTTGCTGGCACAACTGTTTAGTCCAGCTCCATGAAAAAAGTCCATGTTTTCAGTAGCTCACAGGCCAGCCGTGGAGGATGGGGGCAGAACCAGCTTGGCTCCAGTCAAAGGCAGAAGTAATAGGCAGTAGCTGAGTTTTCAGAGGTTAATCCCTCTAGAG
Source organism: Eurypyga helias (assembly GCF_000690775.1). NCBI lineage: Eukaryota > Metazoa > Chordata > Aves > Eurypygiformes > Eurypygidae > Eurypyga > Eurypyga helias. The sequence goes on from NW_010271530.1 coordinate 13,475, forward strand.
GAGCATATCAAAGTACCTCAAGTCACAAATATCTCAGGTTGGCCGTGCAGCTCGGCTTGGTGTGGCACAGAGACAGTCTCTGCCCATGGCTGAGCCCGCGGCTGACCAGAAGCGAAGGTGGGCGAGTCCTCGTGGAGTTGGGCTGGTTGCTGCTGGTGGGGCGAGTGTTGGTGAGGGAAGGCACTGAATTGGCCGTCTCAAATAGGAGTCTTGTAACGTTGGAATGGGGTTTTTAAGTGAGCGACCCTCTGTAGCTGCGTGGGCAGTGTGGCAGGGGAAGGAGGTGTGCTGGGTGACATCAAGGGACACTGGTCACTGCTCAGACCTGCTCTGAGCATCTTTAGTCAGATGAGATAAACTGAGGTCCTGCCTTAAACTCCCTGGAATGTACCTGGCTAGGAGTCTCCCTGGGCTCTTCAGGACGAGGTCCTGAAGTCAGAAAGACGAACTTCAGAAGGTTGGAGCTTAAGCCATTTTCAGTGCCATTAGAGGGGGCTGATCTGTAAGCCGCTTCCCAGCACTGTTTCTTTAGACCCGCTCTGTGTCCATCTCTTTAGATCCCAGAGGGTCGATCCTGGGTAAGACAAAGTACTAAGTGCTATGTTCCACCTTGAAGTGCCATCCTTCTTGGAAGTCCTAGCACAAATGCATATTGCTTGCTTGGATTTGGGAGATCTTGGGGCAGGAACAAGCGCTGTGATTTTTATTTTTGCCTCAGGTGCTGCCTGAATTTGGCTTCCAGCTGTAATGACAGGAGTGGTCTTCTCTCTTCTGGCATGGTTTGGGGATACTCAAAGCAAATATCAGAAGCCAGTCTTGTGCTGCATCCCACCAAGGTGCTCAGACTCCGCACATGCTGGCTCTCACTCCCTGTGGTATTCCATCAGGAGCAAGGTGACATGGCATTGCACAGGGAAAAGATAACTGGTTATCTAGGGTGTGTAACCAAGGAGGAGCCAGGAGCGTGACTGACTTGTGAGCAGCAATTGCAGAGCTGGGGATGAGTTTTCCCAGCAGGTTTGCTCCAGCCAAAGGCCTGCCACTGTAGGATGAATATGTAGGATGACCATCTTGCTGGTGGGGCTGGGCATTGGGTGAGTCTGTGGGTGCCAGCTGCCCAGCACCCTGCCCAGGGACGTACCTGCTCTGTGCTGGAGAGCAAATGAATGTCAGAGATTTACTGAATTGTCTGGGACATGTGGAGATTTTATTCATTCCCAAACTTCATAATGTGACTTTCCTTATTTGTTCTTTCCAAAGCCAGAAAAGGAAACACCGTATTTATTCTTGCTAATGTAGCAATATTGATTAAGTCATAAAGCACATATAAATACATATTGACTCATATTACATTAAAGTATCTATCACTTACTACTTGTTCCTCAATAATACTATAGTTATGTAAAAAAATGCATTAAAATTGGCATTACCTCAAGGGAAGTAGGATCTGCCATCATTATTAATATTAGGGTTTGGCAAATAAAAGCTTTAAAAAGGACACAAGTGTTAAAAATGGAAAACCACCTTCCTTCTCTTCCAGCAGTGACCAGATATTTCTGGCCATACCAGTCATTCAGGCACAGGTCCTGACCTCTGCTTATTGGGTCAGTACTTCAGTTTTGTTGGAAAACTTTGTTGTGGGTGATGTCCTTGCCTGTGGCACAAGAGGATGGGTATCTCTTCAGCATCGGCACATCCCCTGCAGAGCTGGGGGGTTTACTCTGGCTGTGGCTGAGGGTGGGCACAGCCCTGTGCTTAGCTGGGTGTTGGAGTAAGGTAGGCAGCTGCCTGCCTACACCTACCTCTGCATCTCGGTTGCTCCCACCAAACTGCTGTTTTAAGCCTAAATCCAAAATTGAGATCCTCACAACCCCCACTTAATTCTGGAGGTTCCTCACACTGCCAGGCACCCAGATTTCTGCCTCCAAGTCTTCTCAAGTTCCAAGATTTTGGCAGGTTTCAAACACTGTTGAAGGTAACTGTTCTCTGGTTGTGCACTGCCCCAGCAGCAGGTGCTCAGCCGTATTCCCAATGGCATTCATGAGTGATCGGGTGGAATTTGGTTTGAGATCACTGGGTGCCCTGTGCCTGCATCCCAAAAGAGCTGACTGATCTTGCAGGTCGGGCAAGGACTTCTCATAGTCACTGGGTGAAGGTACTGGCTCCATGAGGCAATGAGTATTTAGGGTGTCCTTCAGAAAACAGGGTCAAATTTCTGTTGTAATTTGAGCAGAAGCAGGACTTCAATCTGGGTCTTCGGCACCCTAAGGACAGCATCGCTTCTCTGTGTTTTGAGTGAGAAAAGACTCATGTGGTTTACAAACCTCAGAGCAGAAATGTTTGTAAACCATCACCCCTGGTAGGAGCCATCACCCCTGGTAGGAGCAGACTCCTCTCTCCAGCAAGGACCCAAGGACTTTGGTGTTTTCTTGGGCAGATTCCGGCCTGACATATTGGATTTTGTCTCTTGGTCTTAGAAGTTGAGCTTTTTTCACAAATATAACCAAGGAGTGAAATGCATAAGGTGTCAGGAGAGCTGGCCCATATATCTTGCCTGGTGAGGGTCCAAGGGTGGTGTGGGTACTGCAGAAAGGGTCCTCGGTCTGTGCACTGGAAGCCTCTGAGTGCGGTGGGAAGGGGGACATGTAGGTAAAAACCCTCCAGCTGGTGGATGGCAGTGGGTAAACCTTATTTCTAGGAGTGTAAATAGGGTAGAAATTGCAGGAAAGGTGCTTAGCTTCTTGCTGACAAAAAATAAGCTTTGGACCTCAGGGTTGAGCAAGGTGACTCTGGCAAACACACCAGAACTGGCAAGAAACTGAATGTACCCAGTTTCCAGAAATGCTCAGGAGCTTCTGTGGCTGTGCCGGAGGAGGAACTTGGCCATGGCGAGGGGGCGACCGGGAGGTGTGAGGGATGGGCTGTGCTGCCTTGCTCCTTCAGTTGTGCAAAGACTCCATGACCTGGAATTGTGCTGCAGGTTGATTGTGCAGAGATTTAAGGATTTCTGTTAGGTTTAAGAAACTTGGGCCTTCTCAGGGTTTGGCCACTGCTTCACATAACCTGGAAGACTGCAAGCATGTGCGCTGCCTTCTTACGTACAGTGCTAAATGAATAAAACCAGAAGAGGATTTTTTTTTTAATACTCAAATTTCTGTTTTGCAGAATGTGTTTAGCCTTTTCCGTGCAAAGCAAAAATACTGGCCACATGGCTATTTTATGGTTCTGCTTGTCTTTTCTTCTCTTTATAATTAGCCTAATGTGATATCGGATCCCTGCTCTTTTTAGTGTTTGTCTGACAGCACTAGCGCTGTTATTTCTTAGATAAGCTAATCACTTCTTAATGACTGGACAAGGTATCTTTATTTAACTGCATAAAGAGATTTAACTTTTCCCGTTAAGATATGACTGCTGGTTTATGTTTTGTTAATGACATGTAACATCGGTGTAAGACTCAGGTGGTACACACGTGTCAAAGCAGGCTCGGGCGCCTGGTTTTAGAGAGGCTATGAAAGGGGCAGGGATAGGGGGAACTTCTTCTCTATTAATCAGAATTTATTAAGAATGCCCTCTTGTGAGCCTGGCTAGCTGCTGCTGCTTCATGGCCTGGTGTGTGGCCATGAGGCTGGTGCTGCAAAATGGGAGGTGGGTTTAAGTCCCATCACCTCCCTCGTGCTTATGGTTGAACACATACAGAAGTGCTTGTTTGTATGATTATTTTAAGTGCTTGCTGTAAGATTACTGTAAAGGCTTATTGAGAAGATAAACACAACCCTAAAATGTGCAAGCACAAGGAGCAGTGCTCAGTTAGATCCATACGTGAGCGTGCACATACAGGTCCATATTTCCTTGTCAACCTGCTGTTTCCTCTCTTTACTGGCAGAAGACGAAGCGGTAGCTAGATGAGGTGAGATGTGCAGAGCGCTGCCCTGCAGCGTGCAGCCCCCCGTTGCTCACCGCAGAACCCCGATTGACCCAGAGCTGGCTGAAGCACCTGCTGCGTGGGGCACAAGAAAGCCCAAACGACACCAAACCGCATCGTGGAAGGGAGCAGCCGTTGCTCACGCTGGCATGGTGCTCGCGGGGAGTGGGCCTGTCCATGCCAGGCTGGTGTAAGCTGGAGTTCCAGTGTGTGCTGCTGGTAGCAGGGTTGGGCACAAGACGGCTGAATTTAAAAGTTTGACTGTCTGTGCCCTGAGAAAAAGGACCCAGACGCAGAATGGACCATTCAAGCCGTTGTGCAAAAATGAGCTTTCTGGGTAAGGATTTCTCTGTGTAAAAATGAAAGAGGAGCATGAGACAGGTGAGACTAAATCACAGCATTTATCTGAGCTTCAAGAAGTTACTGGACATACGTCCAGAAACAAAACTGCCAGCACCCCTCAGCTCAGAGTTTGGGATACCTCCTGCTGTAGCTCCGCGAGCCTGCAGACATCAAGACGAACTGGCATCTGAATTGGTTTTGTCTATCAACACCCTCTGCACCTGGACTTTCAAGTTCTGCATGCAACCGCAAGCTCACTGTGGTGCTTCGGGGCTTGCTTTCTCTAACTTCATTTACACCAAGGCTTTTTGGAAGGATGCAGAAACACAAGATGCTTCCAGCCCCAAGGCCTGACTGCTGGTGCCTTCCTGGGGCTGGGTCCTCTTCTGGGGCAGGAGGGCGAGGGCTCAGATGGAAAGCCAGGCCCTTTAAAGCATCTGGCACTGTTCTGCCAAAACTGAAAGCAGGGAAAATCCTTCCTTTATTTGAAAGTTTTGTCCCTAACATTTATGAGTATCTTAAAGTGTTAGTTTGGCAGAGAATCTGTATTCCTTCCTGACAAGAAAAGGGCCAGTCCAGTCCTTGGGGTTTTAATTTTACTGGCTGACTCTAATGTCAGTCTTATCAATGATATCTTTTCTTTCCCAGTAGCATGTTCTAATAAGAAACTAAATCACAAAGACAAGAAGCTTCTGGCATCTCCATTTTGTTGGCTCCTACCTCCATCTATGGCATGTTTACAAGAAAACATTTATCGCTGGAGCACTTGCCTGCAATAAGGAAAGAGCTGATAGCAACATCTTTGAAGCGGGGTCCTCCCCGCTCGGCTGGGCGGGTGCAGTGGGCTGGAGAGCTCTCTGCTGTGCTGCACAGCCCCGTCTCCTTGGGATCAGATCCGGACCAGTGCTAAAACTCACACACGCACACACACCCTTCTCCCCGGCCCCGAGCTGTCTGCCAGGCTTCTGGCAAGAAGGAGAAGCAGTCTGGTGAACCCCTTTGGAGGAGCAAGGGCTCGCCTGGCTGTAGATTTGCAAGCGGACTGTGTAAGTATGGGGTAGAAACAGGCTTTCTTGGTAGGATTTGTGAGGGTTTTGCCACTGGAGCAGTGTGGATGGCGGAGTCGTCTGAGCGCGAGCGATGGAAAACCCAGTGCATTGAGGAAATGCAAACTTAGATCGCGGCAGATCCCCACTGAGAGCATCAGCAAAAGGAAAAAAACCCAAACATTTGATAGTGTTGTGTAGCTTAAAGAGCTCTCCAAACCCTATGTAACAACGGGGTATCTCACGGCGTCTTTACGCTGCAGCGTTGCGGCCCCCCAGTGAAGCCGTGAGCAGGCCGGGGCAGCCCTGCCAGCCCCTGTCAAGCCCAGCCGAGGCCCCGTGGCTGCCTGGATGTCAGATGTGTTAATACCCTCTTTTGCAGATCGGAGAATGGGGGTAGCAAGAGGTCAAGTGGCTTCATTAGGCCCCAGAGGATTTCGCTGTCGGAGCTGAAAGCTGGAGCGTGGCATGGAGCGCTTTGTCTTGCGCTCGGGGCTTCAAGGGCCTGTCCCTTGTAAATCCTCACGCGCTTTGATCTGGCGCTTCAACATGGAGTTAACTTTGCCCCATGTCTTTTCGTTCCTGGTGAGGCAGGCGCTGACATTTTCTGACAGGGGTCAGCAGGCTCGTGGGGTGGCTTCAACCTCCCTCGCTGTGGGGGGGGTCTCTGGCAAGGAAAACGCTGCCGGTCATGGTGGGGTTCAGCACACTCCCAAATCCCGCAGGCAGGCGAGCAGCAAGAGGCATCTCTGGGCAATTCTGGCGTCAACTGCCACAGTAATAGCTATTAGCAATTATGCAGAGTTATATGCCTTTGGTGCCTATTACAGGCATCGACGAGGAATTCTGTCTTTTACTGTAGCTTGGCCTGACGCTTGCATTTTAATAGCAGATGCTTTAAGATAATTAGAGCCACTGCAGGTAACACCGGGGGTGATTTGCTGTTGCACGCGGTGTGTCGCGGGCAGTCAATCTTCCTGAGCCCCCAGTATGTGCCAGGGTCTTTGATGGTTGAAAGACATGTGCCATGTAGCGTGTGTGTTGCAGAAGGAGGGGAAAGAATGGGAAACAGTTTCCACTGCCCACAGCGGAGTTGTCCTGGGATCCATCTCTGGGTGATGGGATGGGGATGGGATGGTGGGTACGGCTCCGAAGCTGTGGGGCCCGTGGGGATCGGTGCTACCGACTCCTTACCTGGTGTGCTCTCTGGAGTTGGAGCTGCTGGAAACAAACTTGGAAATGATGGCTGGGAGGCTGTAAAGGCTCCCACCAGACTCCCAGGATCTGCAGCGCTCCCTCCTCGGTGGCGCCGGGGAGCAAACACACTTTTACCGAGGAGATGAAATGCAGATCTGCGCTTCAGCTTCTCCTCCATTCCTCCAATTCCCCTAGAAAAAAAAAAAATGGTTAATGTAATATTACATCAGATTGGACTCCAAGGAGCAGAAAGCCAATTTTGGGGGAATGTGAGCCAACCTACATTTAACTGGGATGCTGATATTTACTGTTGCAGTGATCCGGGCCTGTAGCATGGGTGAAGTCACTAGCTGGGGATTCAAAGTCCAATTAGGCAGTGTTAATAGAGGAGGCGGCGATGCTTCATTGAGAGAAATTACTAGAATTGTACTTTTAGGACAGTCAATTAGCTGTGTTTTGACAAAGCAACAAAAAGATGAAACTGAAGCCCTTGAAAAAAGAATGAGAGAATTCAGAGGGAACATGTCTGTTTGGGGAATCCTAATATTTTTTGTTGAAATCATTAAGTGAAATTAAATACTATTTTAAACCAAAGGGATAGAATATCTAATTAAGATAGAAAAAAGGTTTGGGGAAGGGTATTGTTGTGGGGATTAGAGAAATGGTTTACAATTCATGTTGACTGAGGCGGGGCCCCCTGAATATATTAGGTATATTAGTAACGGGGATGGGAAAAATCTCTCGACAAGCTGATCTGAAGTTTAGGAAGGGTTTCTTTAGGGTGACTCCCAGCTTCCCAGTGTGGGAATGAAGCCAGGGAAATCAGGGCGATTGAGGACGAGGTGTGTTTCCAAAGCCATGCTGGGGCTTCTACATTGCAGCATGGTTCCGATGTTGGACTGGGAGCTGCTCCAGTGGCAAAGGGGGCTGCAGGGCTTGCACAGCCCTGGGACGGCCAAGCAGTAGGGGGGAAGAGGGTTTGGAGAGTCCAGAGTAACCTGAGTGGTGGGAGCAGGGGAATTCAGTGGGGTAGTGTCCCAGAGGGTACCCCTTGGGGTACAGACCGTGTCCCTGGTAGCTGCGGGATCCTGTGGGACCCCATCCCTGAGCCCTGGCCGAGCTGCTGGCAGATGCCCCCCAGACAGAGTGGCAGGATACTCGGGTGCCTTCGCCTGCTCACTGTTGATCTGGTGTTATTTCTCCTAAGACCTACATCTCTGCTTTGTGATTATGTTTCCAGGAGTCAGTCTTAGAGTGGTGTGTTCCTCCAGAACAGAGGGCAGGGTGATGGTCTGGGGGTCCCTCCCAGCCATTCCTGTGATGGTTTGTGAGACCCTTGCCACCATCAACCCCTCGAGCAAAGCCCCAGCGCGTGGAGAGGGCTGGCCCTGCTCTCACAGAGCACAGGCCGGCTGGGAAGGGCAGGAGGTTTCTGTGGCAATTTCTCAGTAACCTGGGGTGATCTTCCCACGTTTTGTATCCAGTGCTTCAGAGGCTCCCACTCGTAATACACAACTCCAGTAAAACCCTTCTGCCTAAAGCCCTCTCCTAAAGAACTCCATTTTTGACTGATATCATCATATTGTTTAATTCATTTGATATACAGAGACAGTTAGTGAAATATGCATGCTATATTATATTAAAGAGAAATGTAACCTTCAATTGGTATCTGATGTGCACTTTGCAATAACTGCTATTAGTTGTCTATAAAACTCCTAGACATCATTTGATTTTATTACCATTGTATTATTTTACTTGGGAACATATAGAAGGAGTGGTGATTGCAGGTCTTCAAGTGCTTACTGGGAAATATTTAACACAGAATGTTTTATTTATTAGCATAAAGAGACACAATGGATTGTTGGTGATTAAAGTGATGATACTGCTGCCATACTTGTCAAAAATATAGACCTAATTCAATAGAAAGGCGACAGTCAGTCTCCATGTTGATCTATGCTGAAGCAAACTGCCTCTGAAAGCAGTACAAAGCCTGAATTGGCCTCTTAATTTTATGCTCTAGGGCATAGTATAAAAAAGGGAATTCTTTCTAAGTGCCTGTAATTGCATGTTACCAGAACCTAAAATATAAGCCAAATTTTTGAAATTATGTGTTAAGCTTTCCATTTCAATTCCTTCCCCTCCTCCTCCTCCTCCAAAAAAATCATCAAAACAAAAGAGAGCTTTAAAATGACTCCCTATCCCACATCATTAATAAAATATACAGCATACTTAGCCTTTAATTGCAAATGTACATTTTGAAAAAACTGAACTTCTTAAAAAAATAAATCATTTCCCTTCCCTCCCAGCCATCCAGCGCAGGAGCCGAGGACCCGCTCACTCCAGCCGGACGTGCCATGTTCCATTTTGACGTGGCGTGTTTCTAACGACAGCATCTCCCGCGTGTTTTAGGGCTGCTGGTATGGGCTGCAGTCCTGTTTCCCTCACGTAGATGGGTAAGGCTTTGAATGAGGCAAGTCGTGCAGGTCAGATGGGCCTTGCTAAGCCCCGTGTATCAACAGGAGGGAGGAAGCCCAGCATCCCCCTGGCTGGTCTGGGGTCTGGCAGGGCAGCACTGGGACAGCTGATGATCCTGCCAGCTCCTGGACGTTGAGCCAGCACAGTGGTGCTGGTGAGGTTTGTCAGCAAGTCCAAACTACTCAGGTGGAGCAACTTTGCAGTGGGAGTCCAAAGTGGGAAGCGCTTGTGTCCTTCCTTTGCCCTGTGCTGAAATGGGATGTGCTTTGCATATACACACCACTGCATCTGCCTTGAAAAAAGTCAGATATTCCCCCCTCCGCCTCCTTTGCATAGGTCTGTGTTTACAACTTCACTCCTCTGAGAAGACAACAGGAAAAAAAAGATTAACCATTTTGTACACTTGATGGCTTCATTGGACAGGCAATAAATCAATACAATTGAATTGGAGAAGATAGTGTTCAAATGCTATTATCTGTCTCTCTGTTATTGAGCTGGGATCCTCGGACTTACAGAGATCCCTCCACCTCCAGGATTCCCTTCCCCAGGAAACCTGTGGGTTTTGAGCTGCTCCAGGGCTTGCCAGAACCCTCTGGGCAGTCCTGCACTTTCCTGCAGGTTTCATCCTCTTTGGGTTTGTTACCTAAACCCCATCCTTTTTGGGTTTGCTGTTACATGGTTAGCTTCTTGGAGTGCAAGCAGGAAATCATCTTAAACACTAACGCTGTTGAAAGATGCTGTACTCAAAACGGTAGAGGAGAAATCTGCCGGCAGAGCCGAGGGTGGCAATGCCATGTGGCCCAGGGGAGTGTTTCCAGGGCTGGAAGCAGGGGCTTTGGAGAGCTAATCTGGACCTCTGTGTATTTGCTTTTGCCTTCTAGCAGCAGGATCGCCTGTGAAGATACGGCTGCCACAGTCCCTGCAATGATGGCATTTATCTCTTCAGGGCTACTTGGGAAGCACAGGGATTTCACCCAAAGGAATCTCCTGGTGCTCCCTGCCTGATTTGGGTGCCCATATTTCCATAGTTTTCCAGGAAAGATGATGAAGTTTGCTTTTTGCAGAACAGAGAAGTCATCAACACCTTAAGATACCCAAAAGGCCAGATTTAGTGTTGATTAAATGGGTCTGACGCCAGAAAAGTTGGAGCTAAGTTATACCTTCATAGAAGAAATGTAAACCAAGCCAAAACTTAAACACTGCAAGGACTGATGCTGATTTCAAGACTTCAAAAATGTTTTGTTAGACAATATTCTGTTTATTTGATATAGGCTTTAATATTTTAAAGTCACGCTTACATGGTGGCATAAAGGTTAAAAATTCTTTGTTTACAGGTGAAATTCCCACTCCTCCCTTGAATCTTTTCCGCGGCCCAATAATTTGATAAATTTTCCCTTCGACATATGTAATTTCAGTGCCCTCTGGTGTACAGACATCTCAATGCACCGCCCTGGCTCACGTCTCTTCCTCCTGACAAGTCCACTTGCTGCTAACTCTTTGTCTTTCTTTATCCCTGTTGCTTCACGGGTCCTACTGATGATTTGGGGCATCAGACCCAAATAAGAGTCCCCATCCTGCAAACGCACCAACATGGCCTTAGCTCGAGCATCTTGGGAGCTCCCGGACTTCACATCAGTTAGTGAAGGGTTCTGCCTATCTGATGGAAAAACCAGAGCCCAAAACTGCAGTGATAACAGCCTACGTTGCCACTGATGAGAAAAATACCTGGAGTGTGGGTCCTTGGATGAGTTTGAGAAGCAGCTTGTTTCAGGGGTGACACTCCTCTTGGTCTGGTGCCACCATGGGGTGTTGCTGGGAGGACCAGTGGAGGTACTGTGGCTCTGCGGGGACTTTGGATGCTGGCAGCAGGTGACAATAAGGCATGCCAGGTCTAACAAGTGGATGTCTGGGTCCCCCTCAGTTGACCTTTGCTCCCCTATGGCCAACAGGTTTGCACCTGATTGCAATTGCTTCCACGTAGATTTGGTCTGATGCAACCTTCTGGTGGACACCACGGTGACCACGACAGGGCACTCGGACACCAGCATGGACCTCGTGGAGCTCATTGACCAGGTCTCCTGCCCAGCTCCAGCATAGCCGAGTGCTCTGAGGGTCGCGCCAGCACAGGGAGGTGTCCCTGTCACGTGCCAGGTGTGTTTGCTAGACAGGAAGGTACAAGAGTGATGAACCATCCTGCGAGTGTGACACAGCCGCAGCACACGGCTGACACCAACTTTGGGACTGCCACGCGCTAATTGATCTGTCAACAGCTAGCTATTAAAAGTGTTCCTGGGACAGACTTTCCCACCTCAAAACCCCATTGGGGAAGAAGCTGGAGGGATTCTGAGCCCCCGTGGATGTGACAGAAATGGCAGATGGTAAGTAAAGTGACTGAGGAGTGCTGCTTTATAATTAAATGTTCAACAGCACCACAACCAAGGCAAATGAAATGGATGGGCCGGACCTGGGAGCAGCAGGAAGATGCTGAGGTGTGTGCAGTACACCTGGTTCTGTCAGACCGGTTCACGCTTTTACTCAGCGAAACAGAGTGAAGATGTTGACAGAGGCAAAGAGCTCCGTGGCAACCTGTTAGAGAGCAAAGTCTGTAAAGTATAGCACAAACAGATGGGAACTCTTATTCTGAGGCTGCTGTCAGCACTTGGTCTTCCAAATTTTAGGTAAAATTGAAGAAGTATTGCAAAATAATCTCTTTCTTCCTGTGGAAGAAGGAAATCCTCTTTCTCGTAAAGGAAGTTCTATGTTCCTTTGAGAACTAACATCCCATAGGACCCAACCACTGGTAAAGTCAGCACCTTCTTTTTAAAACTCTGGATCACACAGACATGCACCATTCCTGACCGGAGTTCCCAACTGGTGTGGGAAGTGCAGAGGATTAAACAGGAGGTCCAGGGTGTTTTCCTTCGTGTCATCCATGTGATGAGTTGGCCACCAAAGCCTCTGTGTCCCTGCCCTCCGCAGATGGGCAGGGGAGAGAAAATATAATGAAAGGCTCGTGGGTCGAGGTAAGGACAGGGAGGATCATTCACTAATTGTCATCATGTGCAAAACACTCAACTTGGGGAATAATTAATTTAATTTATCACCAAACAAATCAGAGTAAAGGAGAACTAAACCCAAATTGTAAAACACTTTCCCTCACCCCTCCCTTCTTCC
>NW_010271531.1:0-2037 GCF_000690775.1 Eurypyga helias
TGCAGCATTGGTAGCAGTCACCAAGTGCTGACGGACAAACTGGAACAAAACAAACATTTTGGAACAAAATTCTCAAGGTTACTCAAACCAGACGGTCAACCTTAAATTCCCTAGAAGGGATTTTAGAGGGGAAGAACTCATCTTCGTGTCCACAAATCATGTCAACTTGGATACACAAAATGGACAGATTCGATTGAAAACTGATTAATCAGCAAATAACTGAAGAACAGAGCACAGGGTCTGAGGAAGACGGCTGCTGAAGTAAGCTGCCAGTCTTCTCCATCAGCCAAAACCGCACTTTAAGAGTCCAGCCCAAGGTTCTCCTTGGGTGATGCATGGCTCCACTCCCTGACCTGTTTCATCCCAAACCATGACTCGTTCATCACTCGGCAGCCCTGAGGTCTTCAGCAATGATCCCATGGAGTTCCTGACAAGCAAAGCTGGGCAGGATTTTCCCATTGCTTGAGGCTCCTGTCCCCTGTGCCAGGGCTGAATAACAGCAGCTCCCTGCTTACGGGTTACTCCAACTGTACTTTTAAAGCCTGAAGGAGGACATGTGCTTTGTGTTTGCCTCTTGGTCAGGAGGATGGGAATAAACTCACTTCCCATTTCCAAACCTGTAACTCAGTAGGAAGGTGTCTATGGCGTCTAATGTGCCTCATATCAGAGTCAGGAATTAACGCGTGTGGGTATGATGGGATAAATTGCACAATGCACCCTTACTGGACCATGACTTGGAAAAGTGGGGTAGCGTCTCAGGTATGTCAGCATATTTTGTATATGGATAAACTGCCAAGCAATCTTTGCTCCATGAGGCAATCAGAAATAGGAAAAAGCAATAAAAGAAAAAAAAAATTGCTCTGTCAGAGTAATCACAAGAATGCAATAGTAACCACCGTCACTGAGCAAAATAATTGCAGTCTCTGGGGCAGTTACAGGCAGAGTGAATTTGTGTGATATTGCGTTGGGAGAAAATGTGTCCTATCCTCCTGACTGCCTAAGAAAAGACATACAAGTGCCCACTGCTTGGGGCTGCTCTAGACATCTCTCCTGACGTGCTCTTCGCTGTGAGGAGGTGAGGCTGAGCCTGATGCTATTGCTGGTCACAGGTTGCTGTAACAACGTGGGATTTTAACTGCAACACAACTGTCACCCTTAGAAAGGTGTGAAACGTTGGAAGCTTTCTTTCCGGAAGAGCAGTTTCCTACTGACTCAGGAGCAGGCTGTCAAAAGACAGAGAAGAGCTTTCAGAGCAGCTGGCAGTCTGCGATACGCCAGCTTATCTACAGTGAGATTTCATGAACTCTTGCTTCCTCCAGCCTGACCATCCTGCCTCTGTGCAACCTGCCTGACTGTTGCACAAGGCCATCTTGAGTGCTATCACAGAGCACCCCAATTCGTAACCAGGACTGCCCAGGATTCAGCTCTGAGTCTCAGACTGAACCAGAAGCCACTGCTGGCACGAATGTTTTGTCCTGCTCTTTGCAACCACTTCTGAATGAATTTGAACCTGGCAGGCGTTACAGTACGGACTTGTGATGGTCAGGACTTCATTCTTCCCTTCGTCCCAGCCTTTCATCTCATGGGTTTCAGTAAGGCAGGACAGAGATCGAGGGGAACTGCAAAGTGAGTTTAGGAGTGACCAAGTGATCTTGGGGTCAAAGGACTCTGCAGAATCACGCCCCGTTCCTAGTCCTGCAGTGCTCTGGCATCGTTAGCCGCTCAGCTAGGACCGTGTCCACAGGAGTCCAGGTTACACTGGGAACCCCCTGCTGCTGCACTCCCCCCACGGGCAGGATATTCTGCGAAGACAACTCTCTGTATGTGTTTTCCAGGGATGTGGCTGCTGATCATTTCATCTTTGTACAGGACACGCAGGCAGCCCCAGGGCCAGCAACAGCATCTGAAACACTGGGGAACACCACTGTCACTGCCAGCCGGGCTTGTCTGGAACTGAGTCCCAACTCATCCCACGGCTCTGGGCAGCACACTCACTGCTCTGCCCCGGTTATCTCTTCCTTAGAGCTGGAGTAACAG
>NW_010271532.1:0-50992 GCF_000690775.1 Eurypyga helias
TGAGCGGTGCTGCCAGTGCTGCAAGCGGGCAGGAGGCACGGAGCCGCTCGGCTGCAGGGGAAAGCGCCAGCCACGCCGCACACGGTGTGCGGGGCGCGCACGCGCCCGTCGAAACGGCTTGAGTAAAGCAAACCTGTTCAAAGAGACGGAGGAATGTTCACCCAGAATTTGCTCTGGTTTAATTAAATCAGTTAAATTAGTTTTAAAGAGGTGTTGCTGTAGCTCCACGCAGGCAAAACCTCAGCACTGCTGACAGAAGAGGAGGGAGGAAGCTGGAAGCTGTGTTAGAGTGAAAAAGGGAAGAGCATTAGGGACAAGTAGGCAGGATGGGAGTCCAGAAAACCCAACATCAGGGATGCTGTAGGCAACAGCCACGCCAAGGCGACAGCATGACTGTGAGATGGACAAGGCAGTGACAGGCACAGAAAGGAAAACAGGCAGCAAGGAAGCTGGTGGTACTTCCAGATCCTCCCAATCACCCCGTGCAGCCAACCACCTTCTCACTCAGGAGACACAGTCCTAAAGAAAAGCAAGTATTTTACCTAAAACAGCAAAAAATTCCAATGTCAAATTCCACCCCCCCTTCAGGCCTGATCGTGCTGCCAGCACCATAAAACACGGCTCGTTACTCGCACAAGGACGGAAGGAAAGGGAATCCTGGAGGGTTAAACGCTCCCACAGAAGCAGAGGAGAAGGGCTGGGTGGGAAAGCAGGGGCGCTCTGCGACGCTCTGCATCGTGCGTAACCCCGGAGCGGTCCCTGCGAAGCGTTTGGGGAGATTTTCAGTCTGAAAAGACACTTTACAAAAATAAATTGCAATTGAGTTTAATAATCTTCCCCTTTTCAGAAAGGGCCTGACAGATGCTGCCTGGTGCTCACTTCTGCCCCATTTCAAATATTTTTACCTTATTTGGATGAAATATATTATTTTTCTAATGAAAGGAGCTTGCTTGTTTTTTTTTTTTTTCCCAAAGAGCTGGTTTTCCCTTCGTCCAGCTGGTGCCTTTATTAGGTTAGTGCTTGCTCCCTTTTGGGGATGGGGTTGTTTTTTTCCCTGAGCTGGGAGAGACCATGCCACAGCGCCTACTGCACAGCAAGCAGGCGTTGGGCGCTGCCCTCCCTCTTCCCTCACCCCCCAAAAACCCACCTTAGGTGCTTTCCCAGCATCTTACTTCATGTTTTGGGAGCAGAGGGAGTGGGGAGAGCCAGCCTTTCAACAGCACCATCGGTGGACACGGCCCTGAAGGTGCCCGCGGAGGCCGACTCCGAGGAAGCGGCGTGGTCTGGGGACAAGGTGATGAAAGGGAAAGCGAAGAAAGCGCTTTCCTGTGCCCTTAGATAAATCATTTCCTGTGTTTCACCCTCCAGCATCCCTTTATCTCTATGTTCAAGCCCTGGAGGCCAAGCCCCTCTCTTGCTCTGCGTTTCCGTACCATCCCAATGGCACGAGAGGCCAATTCCCGGCGGGAAGACTCGCAGCTCAGTGTTGGGTGTCTGGGTACCACCCTGGTCCCCAAGGCCGTCTCTCTGCAACGTCACCACATCTCTGTATTTACCACCAGAGATGGGAACTTGGGGCAAACTTCTACGCGAGACGATACCCTGCAAAGCACCACGCAGCAAAGCGGCAAGATCCCAAGGGATCCTACAGACCATCCTCTTCCTTCTGATCCCGCCGTTAACTTACACCCACTGCATGGAGAAGGCAATAAAGAGAATTCTCCCTGCTCCTGGCGAAGATGCACGAAGGAGCTCCGTGTCACATCAGGGCGAGGAAGGCTGGACAGAGGTATCAGGAGACGTCTCTCTTCACCCTTTCCCACATTTCTCTTGCAGCTAGTGAAAAGGGAGATTTTCCATCCTCAGATTACCGGAAAGCACCAGCCTGATGTCGTTTCCTCTAGGAGAGGGAGCGCAGGCTCGCAGGGCTCCACTGAAATGTGCTCCAACGCCAGCTCCAAGGAAGCTCCTCTCCCCTTCCCCCGCTTCCTATCAGCACCTGTGGTTATGTTACGAACCCACTGAACTCACTACTCTGGTTCTTCTTCTTCCTGTGTCAGAAAAAAGGCTGATTTCAGAGTAAAACCAAGCACTTGAAAAAGCCAGGCGGTGGGTACGTGTTGCTGCTGTCTTGCTCTGCACAGAGAAGGTTTGGTCATCTTGCCCAACACCATCCTCAGTGGTCAGCGGGCGAAGCGTTGCCCGGGAGGCTGCTCTAAGTAGTTTGATTATAGCAAAAAAACCACCCCCAAACCAAGCAAAAAACCCCCAAAACCAACCAACCCCAACCCAAACAATTAGCAGTTAGCAGCCCGGCTACGTGGTTCCTAAGGACCAAAATACTCGCCCTGCAACTGCTGCTCTGCTGGAAAGACAAGGAAGGAATAAAACTTGTGATTCCCGACAATACCTGCTGGTGAGGTCTGGCTTTTTCCAAATTCTCTGCTGGGGAGGTGGATCTCTTCAGCAAAGGACACCAACAGCCCGTCAGCGGCCAGAGGTAGATGTTTAGAGCAACAGTGGCTATGATGGAACTTTCTGGGATTCATCAGGTTGGGGGAAGGAAAACCTGTGACCTGTTGAATTGGTAAAGGTGGTGAGAAGCACAAACATCGTGAGGGAAAAGGGCAGCTGAAAACTGCCTTTTACTCTGCAGCAGCAACTGGAGGTACATGAACACCGGCAACAACTGGAAAAGGGGGGAAAAACGAACCCGCGGGGATGCTTGTACTGTAAACCTTGTAAGTCACTCCGCGAGGCACATACCTCAGCAACATATTTTCCACATTTCACCAACTGCTGTTGTCCAGGCACTTGCTATTTTCAAAACCTTCTATGTATATAAAATGTACACAGGCAGGACAATACTTTTTCATCACATCCCCGCGTTCAGCCGTGTTTTCCTTTCACGAGGATTCTTGGCTTGGAGAGATGCAAAGTGCCATCCCTTAAGAAAAGCCTTTCCTTTTAAACACTTTCAAATTTGCCCTGTTTTAGCTAAACGTGACGTTCTTTGTGAACGTTAAACAGTGGAGAGAGAGCCTGAGAGGGAGAGGGGGAGAGAGACACACACACACACACACTCACTCACTCCTGGGGAAGATATTCGTCCATTTATGGAATGAGAAATCATCACATTCAGCAGCAGGTCTAAATACAGTAATATGAAGGTCCCCTTCGCTCCCTCTGAGCAGGAAAATGTCACTGTGTACCACACACCCAAATACTCAGTAATGAAGTAAATCCCTCATTTTTAAGAGGGAGCCAAATACTTCTGCTGAACGAGGATGGGGCTGCAGTGGCTACGAATTCCTCGCCGCACGCTTTTCTTTCAGTGGCTTCTGCGGCGACACGGCAGGGTGAGCCCAGTCACAGGAGAGGGCACAGCATTCCCGGCCGGCAGATAAGGCTGAGGGGCCGTGGGTGCTGACACGCTCTGTCCAGCCCCTCCTGCGGCCGGGGGTGGGAAGGAGCGGGACCCGCCGAGCCTGCTGCTGGGAGCCGGGACGGCTGCCTTTCACTCACCCCAGCGTAATCCATCTCACCCTCTGCGGCGGGAACGCTGCAGGGTCGTTGGAGCTATCCATACTGAACTGCCTCCATCCTCTAGACAGCCAGAAAATCAACCATAAATGTCCTTAGAAAACATCTTGTTAAGGGCTGAATTTCTGTTACAGTCCCTTTTCCCGCCCTTAACCACCCTCGAATGCGTATTTCTCCCCAAAATAAGAGCCACAGTAATCCAGTGACAGCCTGGCGTTAAACAGTGGTAACTCATATTTATTACAATTATATACAATCGTATTTTATATCTGAGATCTATACATGGTCACACAGACGAGCACACTTGCTTGGTGAGGACAGTGAGACTCAGTTGTTACAATAATTGCTCTGCTAAGAGGCTCTGATGCAGTGAATAATATAATTGGACACCACCATTTTACCAGCTGAGAACACAATGCTGCAAATGAGAGGTTTCAAAATTCACTCATTTAATTTGTGTGTGGCCCCAGTGGGGCAAAAAAAGGCTGGACTGGGCAAGAAGGGCCAGTGGTGTACCTCAGAGCTGGAGCTGTGCTCTCCTCTGTGAAGACTGCTTTGCGGAAGCAGGTGCCCGGCATGGGGTAGGTGCAGGTCTCAGCTGATCATTTAAGACGGTTTTTTTCCTCGTTTAGGGAGAAAACCAGGCTAAGAACCGTTGCAAAGATTCAGAATTAACCAACTATTTCAGCATCTGATATCACCTCACTCATTCATTCATTCAGGGCTGCTATAAATAAAGTTAGATGTCAAAAACCGATGTGAGCTCCTTGTCTTTGGAAGAGGAAGGGTGATAACTGGGGTGAGTGGGGTCAACTTCTTTCAAAGCTGCCTTCTGCTGGGGAGCCATGAGTAACAAAGCCACCTGCTCCCGGGATCTGCGTGTGGCCGTGAAACCTGGACTTGGTCCCTAGCAAGAGGTCACTCTGACGTGAGTGGAGCATGTGGGGTGGAAATAGTGTTCTTTGGACCCCACAGAAATTTAGTGTTTTTAGATGCTGGGTGGTTTCGGGAATTTGAGGCTTGACTTAAGGCTTGGAAGAGCCAAGACTGAGATCTGGTGAGGAATTCAGGGTTAAAACGTTCTTTTTTTGGCAACGGAATATCAGGTAGTTTGAGAATGGGTGGTTTCGGGAATTTGAGGCTTGACTTAAGGCTTGGAAGAGCCAAGACTGAGATCTGGTGAGGAATTCAGGGTTAAAACGTTCTTTTTTTGGCAACGGAATATCAGGTAGTTTGAGAAATACAACAGGGTTATTTTGGGAAACAGAGAACTGGTTTAGGCCTTATGTGGGGATTAAAGGCTTGTAAAATCAAAGCGCTCAGGGCAGATTGGTTTCTGAAACTGGACAGAAGGACGCTGGGATGCAGCGAAGAGGCCGACTGTTTGAGGAGAGTGTTTTTCTAAGAGGACTTATTCTGTAGCTGTGGTGCACGGTAAGGCAATCAGTCTTCCAGCCTAGGCAGTGACCCCAGCTCACGGGGAGAAGGTGGGCCTAGGGGGGGAGAAGAAGCCACTGCAACACTGCAAAGCCCTGTGGTGAAACAGGGCCCACCTGGTTCACTGGGCAATCACGACCCTACTCAAGGTCAGTCATGGGAGAATCACTGGAGGGGATGGTGGCACTTCTCTCCACAAAACGGGAGAGGCACCGGGAACAGTGCAGGAGGCTGGGGATGATGTACAGCAGCAGCAGCAGCAGCCAGGGCACCTTAGTCAATCTCGTTCTCGTTGCTGGCCCCCTCGGGTCTTCGTAGCTTTTCCACTTGCTCATTAATCTGACCATCCCCACCTCGCCGGTCCTCAGTCTGGACACCCAGACATTCCTCCTCATCCACGTGGCTAACATCATCATCCTCATCGTCCTCTTCCTCCTCTTCATTCCTTTTGTTTTCCCTTTTCTCCTCCTCACCCTGCACCTCCATCCGCACTTGGCTCTTGACGTCAATCACTGCCTTGTTCCCCTCCTCCGTGCTCAGCAGATGGCAGCTGACCTTGGAACCCTCCGGGCTGTGGTTCTCCTTCACTGGCGATGAGGTGGTTGACTCGTTGCTGACGGGTGAGATGTCACTGCTGCTATTATGGTTGGCAACGACAGGGTTGGAGGGTGAGCTTGGCTTCACTGGGATCTGCCATGACGGGATCTTAGGAGCCGAAGGGGAGGGAGGAAACTGCCTCCTTGGGGGAAAAGGGGAAGAAAAGGAGAGAAAGGGGCTTTTATTAAAAACACCGAGGGTTTATCATTAGAGAGAGTGGTATTTGCACTGGGGGACTCATGCAAAGCAGGACTGAAACTGCCAGTCTCCTTTGTCACACATGAACAAAACCCAGGCCACTTCATTTCTTCAACCAGAATCTCAAAGCGCCTCACAAGCACCCAGTAACGCAGCCTGCATGCTGGGAAAGCATCAGACGGGCAATCGGAAGTACCAAAATGAGCCGGTTTGGCCAATCTCACAGAGCGAGCTAGCCCTCGGGAGAGCTGCCCGTGGAAAGTCACGAGCGTCCCTTCATAAAACAATCACGAACTAATTGGTACAGAAAATTCCCACTGAAGCAAGAAGTCAGACACACCAGGTCCTTGTGCCTGAGCCAAGGAATTTCACCACCTGGCTCTCGCCCCCACTGTGATAGACAGCTATTGCGTGCTGGCTTCTTACAACCCAGAGCCTATCTCCTCGTCCCAGCGTGCACTGTACATGTTTGGGCCAGGTCCTGGCTGCCACAAACTGGTTCAGCCTCTCCGACCTGAACGGAGTTGTTACCAGCTTGCCCCCGCTGAGAAAGCTGGCTGGTCTGTCGAGTCTGGTCCAGGGGGGCTTTAAGGACTTGACAGTGGCAGGCTAATGCCCAGCCCTAACAGGAGACTCTACGTACCAAACGGGACAGACAGAAGTGCAGTGGGGAGCACTCCTGCCCTCAGGAAGTTATCCGTCGTGAAGAGCAAAGCAAAAAAAGCACATCTGATCGAGCACTCCCCCGTATCCAGGATGCCGGGTGGCAGGGAGTTCTCCTGCCCCTCAGATAAGCTGGGCAGCACCACAGCCAAGACCAGAGCAGGTGAAAGCTGGCCGCTCTCCCACAGCGAGTGCTCAGACACAGCAGGTTGCACTTTCTTAGGGTGGACTAGGAAGAGCACTTGCTCTCAGAAAGCACGTCTGATCTAGCACTCCTCCCGTATCCAGGATGCTGGGTGGCAGGGAGTTCTCATGCCCCTCAGATAAGCTGGGCAGTGCCACAGCCAAGACCAGAGCAGGCGAAAGCTGGCCGCTCTCCCACAGCAAGTGCTCAAACACAGCAGGTTGCACTTTCTTAGGCTGGACTAGGAAGAGCACTTGCTCTCACCTCCCTCTTCCTGCTGCCACCACCAGCCACTGAAGAACTCCGCTGATCTAACCTCCATCTCTCCTAAGAGCAATGAACTAATATCTGCAGTATTCAACCAGCAGCATAAATGCAATCAGCAGGTGCGACCTGGAGACCTTCTTGGCTCCGGTGCTGCTGCTGCCTCCTCACTGCAGAACCATTTGCCTTTTTGTTAAAAAACATCCCCCCAAAAAGCTTTCTTTTTTTCGAAAAAGCACATATTCCCCAGCTGCAACTCTCCCATTGCAGAAGACGTGTCGTTAACTAATGCTCCCTCCTCAACAGTGCTGCTAGTATGACCCAACTTAACAGACAGTAACTCGGTATGTGTCCTCAATCCTTCAAAGCTTTCTGCTGTGACTCCTGGAAGAATGGGAGGCATAACGAGCATTTAAAAGGACCAATACACTTCTCAGGCTTCTGAAAAGCTGAGATCCAGAACGTGTCTAGTCCAATCTCAGAGTGACCTCTGAAGTCCATCTCTTAGGAAACAGATGACTTGAGAAGACTCAGTTACATGTAGAAGGAGGCAAGGGAGTTCTGTCACTGAAAGGATCAATAACTGAAAAGGTAGATAAACTCCTAAGTAATGTACTTGGGGAAAGAAGAGTTTCCTGAAAAACTGGGATCTGATCCCTGTTCTAATGACTGTCCCAGGGGCACCGCGTTTCAGACACCTACTACACTAAAGATGTCTATGCCTGAGCGAGCGGATCGAGAGAACAGGCTCTGCCTGAGGTTCTTTTCATCCTGGTTATGCCCTAACCAGGGACAGGTCAGCTGAACCGTTCCCCGTGTGACTCTCTCTGTAACAGAACGCGGGTGCAGATGTGCTCAATACCTCAGACCAGGTGAGAAGGATCCTGGCCCTGGTGAATGGCAGAAAATTCCTCAATTGTAAACAAAAAGGAAAAATCTTATTAATTACCCAAAGCGCTCTGTGATTTAAGGCAAGTTTGAAAAGCATTTTGAGACCTGCAAATAGGAAGTGATAGTGGAGTGCAAAGCGGTGTTATTAAAATAGCAGTCAGAGGACACAGAGCTACTTCCTGCTGGAAATGCCTTTCCATGACTGAGAGAATCCCAGGAAACAACCCTTTGCCCACACAATGATCTGCTCACATACTCCATCCATACCGGTTCAGGAGAAGTCCTTTTAACGAGTAGATCTCAGATTTCAATTCATTAATATTCTGCGACTCCAGAATCCAGTTGGTGGAAGTTGTGGTCTAGAACATGAAAAAGAAGACATAAAGATCAATTATGACCTGGGAGATAGTTCACAAATGTCACTTTTTTCTATGTTACCCTCCCTCTCCTCTCAGCTGGGCATCTCGAGCCCTGGGGATAACATACATAAGCTCTACCATTTAAAATCTCTCAGATCTGAGCAAAACAAATTCCACAATAAAGAAGGACCTGAACGGGTCCCCAGGATGATCAGAAATAATGAATATCTCAAGATGCTTAGACTACTCAAGTATTTGCTTCTGTTTGGGGAACTAATTAGTCTCGTCTCCAGCACACCATGCACAACCCTTGCTGAAGCCTATCGAGGGGACCTTCCTTTTTCGATTTGGAGGAGGCCAGCACTTGGGAGAATTCAGACAAAGCTAGGTCTACATAGGATGTTTTCCCCCAACATATCAGACAGAGAACAATACACAAAGACATTAACTAAATAATGTGACACTGACCTCAAGAGTAATTTCTAGAGAAGAACTAGAACTGGGATCCTGAAAGGCAGTGGGAGGGGCACTGAATCGGGTCCTTTCCCGTGACTCCACTTAGCTGAGGCAACAGATTGATATGTTACATACCAACAACTATTCTAAACCATCAGTTCGTTTCTCCTAAATGATGAAATAAAGAATCGATTATCTGCACTCTGTGGTGTTCAGAGGTGGGCTGATAAACTGCTGCTTCAGAGCTGCCAAAGTTTTTGCTACAAGATGTGCGGAATCAGAGCTATGCTTGAGTCACCGGACTGTGCCTCCTGGGAGCAGCTGGACCAGGCACTGTCTCTTGGGTACTTCCAAGGCAATGAATGCAGTTTGGTGGGGAAAGATGATAAGTAACTTATGGAAGCTTGGTACAGCTGCTGTCAGCACTGCATCAGAACTGCGGTGCCAGGCAGAAATTAGAGAAAGGTGACAACTGAGGAGAACACGCTGCAGATAATACTTCTGGCGATCCGTCTTTCAACTCTTTTGGGAACTTGAGAAATGGGAGGAATGTTCTGAAAGACAGATCACGGCCTATGGTTACCCCATTCTATCATTCCAGCAACTCCTGCAGCGATGGGCTGAGTATGGGATCAAAGAACACTCCTGTCTAGCACTTCCCATAGTAATTCCTGCTAAAAGCCATTAGGAATGAACCCATTTGTAAGCATCGCTCCAGAGATACTCCTAATAAATCCCCTGACAAGAGAAGCCAGGTCTGGAACAACACAAAACTCTTCCTCAGCAGTTCCTACTAGATGTAGCCAGAACTGGTTGTTCCTGCTTTAAAGAGACTTCAGCTAGTGCTGAGTAACCGTGAACACCTTCACAGCCAGCGACTTCTGGGCTCTGAACCCAGCGAGCTGGGAGAGGCTCAGCCTGTAGTAGCTGTGATATACACAGATGCGTTCCCTTGGGATTCACACTCCCAGCCCTCAGACAGCAAGAATCCAGGAGCCACTGTTCTGGCTCTCCAAGACCTTGAAAGCTGCAGCAGCACATTAACAAGGGAGTGATTTCCACTCACTGGCCTGCAAAGGACTCAGATTTCCAAAACACATATGGTGCCAGATGCCTAGGATTTAGAAATAAAATCTGACATCTGGGGCTTTTTAGCCAGTCTCTTTAAAAAACAGTTGTAGAAAATTCAAGCCTTGAATTTTTATGTAGGTTTTTTAATTACTTAAAGTCCCTCTTTTTAATTTTTTACAGCATGCCAGTAGGAGTTTGAAAAGCAGATATAAAAACTTACATTACAGCTGAGAAAACACAGCTTTTATTCTTTGGTTTGTGGGGTTGCCCAAGTTTTTCTTTGTACACATGAGGTTTTGATATCATAACAATGTGTGCTACCATTTCAGTGCAGGGGGTAGAGAGGGGGGAGGAAAAACTTCTTCAAGACTCTCTAAACCACCAAGACTCTTATGCCCTTTTTCCTTCTTAAAGCTCAACATGTGGTCTTAATCTTAACACTTAAGACCTGAAAACAGTTTTCCAATTTCCGGACTGGCTCCAGGCCACTGTCAGGCCACAGTTCCCAAGGAAAATTGCAGTAGAGTATTGTGACCATAAACTGGCTTTCATGGTCGGGTTTACAGCTGTGCCACTGAGGGATTCCTACCGTACAGCGCACACCCCACACAGTCAGCTGTGGCGCACCAGTCACACACCATCAAAGGGTTTGTACAACATTCAAGGAGAGGTCAGGGGAGAAGACAACTGTCAGTGCTACAGGTAAAAGGCTGTAAGCACTGCCTAGGGGATTCCACAGTAAAAAGAAGAATCTCTCTACACAGAATACTGCAAGATGACTGAGCCCTGAATAATCACAAATCTGTAAGTGAAAGGAAAACTTCATCTCCATGTGACTGCTTCAAATCCATCCCACCTCACGTTACCAACACTTGCTGGCTGACAGAATGCTTAGGGGAATGGCTGCAAAATACTTTGGAGATGAAAAGCACTAATTCTCATCACCAAAAAGAAAATCAATTTTGGTTAAAAGTAACCAAAAGTAACTTGCAGTTACACAAGTAACAACACAAACGACTCAGAACTGATGGGTTTATCGCCAGGGTCAAGTCTGGAGTCAAGGGGAACAGGTCACTGCATCACTAATGTGGTTGTGATGCGGACACCTGTTACACCGAGATGACCGAAATCATTGAAACAAGAAACCAAACAGTAAGGATGTCCGGCCGTGGATCTGAATTGTGACTTAGATACAGCACTTCAGGTGTACGCCTGGCTGAACAGGATCAAGTCCCTGTTTTGACAATGTACAAGGGTACAGGAGAAATATAAACATGTAAAATTATGGATTACACACCAACAAAACCTTTGCACAACTGGTCTTCACCTCTTTTGGTCGGTGGACTAACAGCACAGTTATTTCATCTCAAATGCAACGCAGAAGGTACAGAGCTGAGAACAGGTCTGAGGCCTCAGACACACGTGCTGCACACAAAGCCCTCCCAGAAGTCAGTCATGTTTCACTGAGTACCCAATTAATGTCCAGTGCTTTACCAGACAGACCACGGAGTAGTCAGATGCAGAGAAACTGGCTGGGGCTATGGCAGAGCGGAAGGCTGGACTGTGAAGCTAAGAAGGTGCTTTCCCAGTGCCCACAGAAGAAGCCATGCGTGCTCCAAGGATGGTGGTGTTCTAAAGGTGAAGAGTTGGAAGCAGATACCTTAGAAGCAGCCAGCTCTTGGGTGAGCTCCTGGATTTTCTGTTGCTGCTGGATTAGCAGTTCCTGGACAGCTGCTAAAGTTGTCTGTAACTGAGTCACTATGAGGGAGAAGGCAGGAGTGTGTTAAACTGAGATACATGCACGTATACGCACTCACGCGTCCTTCCTGCTGTCTAGCTACAAAGATGCCTCTATTCCGACTATATTTAATTTATCTACGCCCGCCCGCTCACTTTAATCCATATGATTTATCTGCACTACGGGTAATCTACCTGCACTGCATCTAACCTCCAGTATTTCTAGTTTATCTTTCCATTGTATAGATGTCTATAGCCCACAGTATATCCGTCCAAAACCTCTCCCTTCTAATTATATTGGTTTATGATTTGTACATCTCCCTGAACTTACACAATGTTTGCATCATTTATCTACCTTGGGCCTCACACAGGCAAACACCGGGGCTAGCTCCAATCTGGGAAGAGGCTGGTCTCAGGACTGACCTTAGGGTATCACAAGAAATGAAAGATGTTTTTCTTCTCACCCTCCACTAAAAAGGATAATTTGCATCCTCCCACTCTCAACCCACCAGCTCCTTCAACCCCAACATCTTTAACAAACTTACTGCTGAAAATCATACTTTCTTCCATCCCACCAACTGAATATACTCCGCGCTTTTCCCCTTTTGTTTCAAGAGAACACCCTGTATCCCCCTCCTACACCCCAGAACACACTGAAGAACTTCTGGACTCCACCTCCAGCTGTAGGAGAACTTTTTCTACCTGGTACTTTATCCAAAGCTTGCAAGCAGTAAACAAGCTGATAAAATAAAATAAAATTAAAAACTCTATTGGTCTGACAGGTAACAGCTAATCCAGACCATCATTAGGGCATCGGGTAATGAAGAGACACCCTATAGAGTCAATAACAGAGAAGGTGGCTAAGGTCAGGGAGGCACAGTAATTACAGACTCTCCTGACCCTTCCTCGGATTTTCAGATGGAAGGTGGGGGGAAAACACCAAAAAAAAGCCCCTGAAAACATCAGAGAAGCAGAAATTAAAAATGAACTTTACAGCCCTCCGAAAGGCTGTCATTTTATTCCCCTTATTAATATTCTGAGGTTGGGAGCCTTTCCGTAAAAACATAATTAATTGAGGCCGCGCCGACAGTAAACAAGCAATTTCAAATTAAACCGAAATGACGGCGGCTTCATTTGCAAATGTGAACAGATTCTCAGAGCAGATAAATGAAGTCACCACATGAAGTGGAGATGGAGGGAAAGAAAAGGGTGGGGGTCTTGGCAGAATGGAGGGTACAGGGAGAAAGGCTTTGAGGGGTGAATTGATGGAGTCATTAATCTTTACCTGTCTGTGTCACACTGCCACTCATCTCAGAAATGTTTGACTCGATCCTCTGAAGTTGTTTCCTGTCTTCTTTGCCTCCCATGATGAGAGGAAGCAGGTATTTCTGCATGGAATAGAGAAACTTTTTTAAGAAAAGGGGATATGCAAAGTGGTCTTTCTGAAACACCCTCAAAGCCCACCACCCAAACCTCAGCCTTTATCACAGCGCCAGTGATCATTTATCCACACGCCTGGCTGAGAGAAGAAATTCCCTCTACTGTAGGCATTTAATCAAGTTGCAGAAGAGAAGACAGAGGTTTGGGGTTACACTTTTGGGGGTGCTGAAAACCAGTTCCCAACTCCATTTAAGGTTTCCTGGGACAGGACTCAGTCCAGAGAAACATCCACCAAATAGAGAGTACAGTTTCAGATCTTATGCTCTTGAATGAGAACACACCGAACTGTTGCAACATCTGAGCTACATCCACAGGGTGAGAAGTGGGAAGAGGAGGAGAAAGACCCAGGAAAGGCCAGAGGAAGCACAAGCTGGGGAAAGAGAGGTATTATAAAACCTTCTGAACCTTGGCAGGGGAAGGGTTATGAGTCGCAGAGAACTGGAGCACAGGGAACAGAACAAAGGGCTGAAGGAAGCAAGAACCAAGCTACTACGGGATGGGAGGCAGCTCAGGGACACTGTACACAGCCATGAAATCTAGCTCGTTCTGCCCTTGCAGAACATCCACTGGACCTAAAAGGCCACAACTCTAGCTATGACAGATCCTGCTGCAGCGCTGCTCCTATGAACTGAATATGCACTTTAACAAGGGCCCATCCAAGCACAGTATGGCAGATGAAAAGAATGTGAGGGAAGGATGCCTGGGATGTGAAAACAGCCCTGATACTGCCTATCACTTCTTTTTCATCTGGCTTTTGATGCACATACACCCACTATTGAGGCATACATACAGGATGGTTTCTGAAACAGACTGAGTATCCAAACTGAGACATGTGGGACAACCTTCTTTTACACTTCGTAGTACAGGTTTAAGATTCTCGTGTCGCTGTACACAGCTCTTACTGTCACAAAGCACAGGTACATACATGTTTACACTCAGACATTCTGAAATGCAAAGAGCATTGGATGACTTTCATGAACAGTTCTCTCTTCATCTTCACAGAATGGACAACTATGCTTTATCCTATCCAAAAATCCCTATTTGCAAACTCCC
The DNA here is from genome assembly GCF_000690775.1 of Eurypyga helias. Lineage (NCBI taxonomy): Eukaryota > Metazoa > Chordata > Aves > Eurypygiformes > Eurypygidae > Eurypyga > Eurypyga helias. The sequence continues at coordinate 13,894 of NW_010271532.1, forward strand.
TCAAAATCCCATGAAGGGTAGAGGGAATTCATCAACCGTTTCCAAAGAAGCCTTACTCCTATAAAAGAATATGGGTCTCTGCTAAGCACACAATGCCTTCTGAGGTCTGGATAAACAGCAGAGCAAGATCTGTAAACAAAGAATACAGCAGTAGGATATATCTACAGCATCAGTGACACTATGCCCCAAAATTTATGTAAACCATCAATATGTGTTAGATATTTGTCATTTAGTAACAGCAATGTGTTCAGGTCTGCAAGGCCCAGCAGCGTTGTCTTGACATCTCTCTGGACACTTATCAGCCCCGTTCTTTGCAAGAGTGAAAAGATCAGCAAGGTTGGCATCACTACTTTAATATAAAAACACTGGGACAATGTATCTCAGTCAAAAGCCATTCTCTTGAGTCATGTAACTTTACATGTATAGTTGGAACATGTAGCTTAATCTGGCCTCTCTCTCTTAACCTGAGACCCAGAAAACTAATGATAGGACAGGATAAGAAAAATAGTTTTAAACTAGAAAGCCAACACCTTTATTTGTAAAATAGGTTTTACTAAGCAAGGCAGTAATTGTTAATTAAAGAACAAAGAAACATGAAAACCATTAATGTCTCATTAAGTCTTCATCTCTGTCCCTTTTTCAAAAATAAACCACAACTTCTACAGAAGCAAAGCTCTTTACACTCTGCTGTGTTGACCTCAACCACTTATGTCTTTTCTATGTAGCCACAGAATACGATTGTTTACAAAGACATTATCTAATGTCACTTATCACACTGCTGGAAAGCGAATCCAAAGTGAAAGAAGATATTAAATGGGAGAAATGTTGCACAAGAAATAAGAGGCTGCTTTCTCTACAACACACAAGCAGACACACGCTTGCTCCACCTTATTCTAAGCACAGTGAAGGGGAACTACAGGATGTATGGCAGCTCCTGGAAATTAGCACCTTCTTTTCATCGTTCTGATCCATCAAAGAAGATTCTTTCCTACCCACGGTGCAGGACAAATCCTTCGACTGGGGCTATGACCATAATGTCTTCTGGCCAGTGGTGGGAAAATCCCTTTACTGAACTGTGCTCAGTTTCCCCACCTTGAAAAAATTCCAAGATATATATCTACATGACAAAAATGACCTTGTTTCTAGCAGTTTGAGATCCACTGCTAAAAACTAGTTTTGTTTGCTTGCCGCCACTTGATTCTGCCTTTTCATGTGAAGTGCCTACATTTCTCAAATATACCGATGGCAGTGCCGGTAGGAACAGAGATGCTTCACCAACTTGGAGCCAACACGATCATCTGGACACAAGCAGCATCACATCATTCTCTCAGAGTCTGGTGTTAAGAGTTGTGAGGGAGCTATTACCTTGTAGAGCTGGTGGAATCCAAAGGCAATCCCTGCCATTATGATAGCCAAAGCCCCATAATCTCGCCATCTGGAGCCAGGTGGACCTACAGGCCAAAATCAAGAAATAATCGGAGTCAGAAGTGCAGGTGACAACATTTTCATACACCCATTTTATCAGAGACAAGAGCAAGGAATAATGTCAGTTCTGCTGTTTCTTTGCAGGCCCGGATTTACCGAGCAGGGGGCATTAAGATGTCGGCAGTCCCTCAAGTACAGTGTGCAGGCTTCTGGCCCTAGGACACTGAACCATCTGCCCAGACCACGCAGTGACAGTGGCCTGGCGCAAGGTGTCAAAGGGAGACGAATCACAGCAGCAATTTAAAAGGTTCCATCCAACTGTTTTGCCCACTCTTTAGTCAGTGCTAGCTGAGGTTAACTCATTACTTGATTACCAATGTTCTTCACTATCAGAATTTTTGAAAATGGGGACAGATCCAGAGACCCAGAAGAGTGCAGGAAAGAAGAAAGAAGTGTTTTGAGAAAGAAGAGAAATGAGGGCAATAGATGGGTTTATGAACATTCTGTCAGCAATTACAGACCACTGCAATAAAGAAGGATCCAGCATTTTTCAAGCCTGAATTACGAACAGGGACCAAAGCACGCATAAACAGCAGAGAGAAAATACGCAATTAAGTATCTACAGAGAGAGGTAAAGAAGTAGATAAAAGCTTGAGATTATTTAACACACCGTTCTGCACAGAGGCTTAGAGACTCCACAGAGCAAAGCAAAGATACAGTGTGCTCTGCTCCTCCGAGCAGAATCAGAAGACACCTGTAGTTTTCCACCAGCTTTATCCCTTCGCCTCCCTCGCAGTTCCCTTAACGAATCTTGTACTGCCCCCGGTTTTCTTTAATAATAAAGAGGATGCAGAGTGATCTTTCCTGAAGTTCAGTGGCAGGATGTGGGCAGAACTGATGAGGTGGAGGCCGGCGTACATTCTCCAAACAGACACATCCAAATCTAGATGCGACCTACGGTGTCTCAGAAACGCATTCTGTTCTCCCAGATTTCAATTTAGGCTTTCAAGGGGAGGCTTAACTGGCTGAAATGGCTGGAAGCGTGTCTCCTTTCTGCTTTGCTCACCTACTGTCATTTTTCCTGTTGCTGAGAGCTCCTACAGGCATTTCGTTGCAAGAGTTATCACTAATCCCAGCCCTCAGGCTCTACAGAAAGGCACTAACCCAAACACTGTCACTCACAGCTTCTTGTTACATTTTAGGACACAGCTCCTCAAATTATCCACTGGCTAGAAATCTGAACAAATTGAAGCAGCTCTGTCGAACCAGTGTCACCAGCAGTATTTTGGGTTGCTGCAGTTGCAGTTTTGGATCTTAGGCACACGATCAAATTATCGTAACTTTTAAACTTAATGAGTTAACACGCGTCAGCTAAGCTGCAGTAACTGGCTGTGTACATGTCAGGATTTAAAATGATCTCTGGCTAATCTTGCTGCAAACCCCAGTCATCCATCCCACCTTCCCCTTCTTATTCTGCTCCCACTGTCGTTGATGGAACCTGAAATCCCACGGTTGTCCAGTTCCCTGCCATGAACATCTGACTAAAAATATCCTTCTGTGATAACGCAACTCGTTCCAGGCTGAACTGCCTATTGCAAAGGGTTAATTAATCTCAGAAGCTCTGTGGGTCCAACTGTGCCCTGTCCATGGCAGTCCTTGCCGGGCTGTCCCTACCTACCTCCTCCCAGCTGCGGTGACCTCTGAGGAGAAAGGAGACACCTGTAAGACCCTGTCTGCTTTGCCCCTTCACCTCACTTCTCCCTCTCCGTTCCTGTAATGCTTGAGCTAAGAACATTTTATTGCCCCTGGTTTTCATTATTAATGAAAAGGGACCAGAATGATCTTTCCTAAAGTTCAGAGAGTCTATAAAGACAAGAAGCTGAAATGCCATTTTACTCGTTTTAGAGATGTGTGAAATAATTCTGTCTTGTGGCAAAAAAAAAGTGAGGGGGGTGGAGAGGAAAAGCGAGTGAGTGAGGGACGCAGTAAAGGCTCTGCACTGACCACCGCAGCTTTACGGTGTTACGAAGAATGTCACAGTCCTGCCTAAAACCCACGGTCCCTCTGCCTCTCGCTCTGCAATACTTAATCCAAAAGGCGGGCGGAGAGAGGGGTAGAAGTTTCTCAGTTGTAACCTCAGTGCTCACAGCAACTTCTCTGCATATCCTCAACTTCCCGACTTGTAGAATTGGGATAAAACCCAGAGAAACTGAAACAGCACTAATAGCCCAGTTACTCTCCAGCGTAGGCACTGGGGAAGTAACCAACCGTTCTACGTAAGAGACCCTCAAAAGGCACATGGAAGGGGCCCAGACATCTTCCCCAGCCCTGTGTTTTCCCTAAGCGTATTTCATTTTCACAGCAGCAACTGTAAATTGCACTTCCAGAGTAAACACTATTTTTAAGATCCCCATTCATCTCAGAATTAACTTTCCTGACATCAATTAATTAGGCCCTGTGCATCCAAGTAAGGTCAGCCTCACTGGTATCCACATTTAAAACTGTAGAAACCAAGGCTGCAAGAGGTGATTTTTCAAGAGTAAACAGTGAACCCATGGAAACGAGTTGGGAGAAAAAAAGGGTTTGTATTCTAGTTACTCTTTTTAACAGTAAGAGAAAACAGTCTGTGTTCTACAGCCTTCCACATAATGAAGACACAGGGGTGGGAGAAGAAGATCCAAATGGCGAGAAAAACCAGTCACTGGAGGTGACTTTTAAGCAGGTGTAAAATCTTTCCAAAACCCCCGAAATGGAGGCCATAAATACCACGGGGAAGAACACAGACAATACCTGGATGATAAGCATGCAGCTTTGCACACCTAGCTCAGAAACTCCCCCCAGTTTGCTTGTAATTACAGGGGTTAGAAAGGTAAAAAAAAAATATAAACCCAATTAATCATTTAAATATTTAAAGTCAGATTTTTGTCCTCACTGCTGGATTAGTGTATTTCATAACGCCAACAGCAGACAGCCCTGGTTTTTTACTGGGGGTTCATTTTAGAGCATGTTTAAACTAGTCAGATTGAGTGATGCTTCCAGCAACTAATCGCATGTCAAATAAAAGATATTTTATGTAATAAATTACTGCTACAAGTAATTCAAATGTCATTTATCAGTTTTATTATCAGTCAGGCAAAGTCTTGTTTCTCTATATTAATCAAATTCAAGCTTTTTTTAAGCTTTTTTTTTTTTTAAAGCCGTTTTGACACCTCTTGGCAAAAGTACAAACTGGAGGGAAGGAATTAATCCTCCAGAACAGGAGGAGAAATAGTAGAGATGGTCTTGAGCTAAAATACAATGTCTAGAAACTTAATTCTTGTCTCTTCCTCCTAAAAGTTATTATTGCTTGTCTTAAAGCAAACCCTGGAGAGCTCAGCATACAAGAACTATGCGAGCCCGAAGGCTCACAAATACGCTGCTTTCTCGTTAACTTTTAAAGAAAGTACTTACATAGGTGACAGCTATTTCCAACAAAACATTGGAACACGAAGTAATACCTCCACCAGCAATTCAATTTGTACAAAAGGAAGTATTTAAGTGGTTTGAGTTATTTCCTGCAACTTTAAAAATTAGAACAGACTGAGTTGACAACAGCAGGTGATCCAGCAAGGAAAATCAGGTGTGCATGGGATTTATTGCCCTGACTCTCAAGAGTGAGTATCTTAAACTGGAGTTACTGGCAAGATCACCAACTCCTTTGTCGGCTCCACTTCTGCTGAATAAAGTCCTGAGACGGTTCTGAAGCCATCCTGAACTTCAGCACTTGTAACCCACAGTCATTTACGAATCATTACTCGTAACCAATGACATAAAAATGTCATTTTTAAACACGAAGCGGCAACACGTTGTGGGGAGGGGGGACAGAGAGATACGCGGTTTCCTAAGACACTAGCCACTGCTTTTCAGCACTGTACCCTCCGCGACTGTTCCTCCTTTTTGCTCTGTGGGGGGTAACTCTCTCTCTCTAGTTTTGTGATTTTGTGTAGAGGTGTCAAAACTACTCAATAAAAATTAAAAAGCATCAAAAACATCAAACGCAAAGTGGTTCACAGTCTTCAAGACCTAAACTCCAGCAGATCAGATGCTGCTTCACAAGAAACTCAGATGTCTTCTCTGGGGAAGGCAAGCATCGCCCGGAAGCTTTTCCAGTACAAGCTTCTCCAGTATGGGTTGCCCCCATCAATGAGTCAACTTACAGATTCAGCAGTCTACCTATCTCATCAGTCCTTCAGATACACCTGTGAACTTCAAAGCCTGCAGCATTCCAACACCAGTGTCATGAATGCTCTGAAGAAGATAAGCATAACAGATAGAGAGAAGAAGTCGTATCTATCTTTCTCTGTACATGACAACCCCTGACAAAGCTGTGAAAGATAAATTGACTTTGTAAACTACCACAGAAACAACTGTCCTGGAGCAGATTTGGACCAATTCAGAAATATTCATTATAGGATTAGCATCCAACTGATGAAATAACCTACAGCAAACAAGGCACCATTAAAAAGATGGCTGAGCAACTGCACGGCCTCATCCATCAGCTCCAGAGAAATTCACATACGCTTTCTGCAGCTCTGATACCAACGGAAGCACTTAAGAGGAAGACACAAAGATGGATCCACCGCTAACACCACCAGAACTACAGCAGCCAACGACTAGAATGGGGCACAGATGACACCTAAGGAAAATAATTATTTTGGTCAAACCAATACCATGTATATTTAGCTATTTCTTCTTTTTATACATCCATTTAGAAGTTAAGCTTAAATAAAAGGTCTACAAAGAATGGGAGAGATGGGGGGAACAACACCTAATTAACCTATTGTGACCATTTCCCCGATTCTGGGGGTTGCTAAAAAAGACTGGCTCACAGGCAAAAGCTTTTGGCTCCAATTATTTAAAAAGCACCAATCAGCTAGAGCACCAGTTTGCAATTACAACCCCTGCAGAAGCTTTACTTTGATGGTGTTTTATTCACTTTTGGGTTTTCAGCGTTACAGAATGATACTTTCACACTTCTCTTTGGAGCTGTGATTGGGAACACTTCAATGTTTAAATATTAGTTTATAAACTACGTAAGAAAGAAGAAATTGGGAGCTGGTGCTTTAAGAAAAGCCAAAATAATAAAAGGAAAAAAAACCAAACCATTTTAAAGCTGCAAGGGTTAATAATGATGCCAATGTTTTCCTGTCAGAATTGCATACTTCTTTCCTGCCCTACCCATATTAGTGGAACACTATAAAATAAGGGAAGAATAACTCTTCCAGTACTGGGTTGGAATAAGAGGTAGCTGAATGAGCAATGGACAGCACTAAGAGGGATAATGGCACTGTTTCTTCAGCATGAGAGCGGATTTTGCTTTTCCTGTGAAGTACAGCAGACAGGTGTACTGTTCTGCCCAGGAGGCAGAATTCAGTCCTGGAGTTCACCGGCACACCCAATAAAACAGTCAAAAATCACCCAGTTCCAAGCCCAACTCCATCACAAATGTTTTTCTTCCCAAACTGTGCCAAACAGAGTATTTAAAACCACAGAAATCAAGTCTAGGATTGTCTCTAGCAGTTGTAAAACTATGCCATAAACAAATACACACAGCCCTAAGTGTATTGTTACATCGGTCAATATCTGACCTAGACCTGTTTAGGAGCAGGATCAAAATCCTATTCTTAATACTTGGCAGGTAAGTGAAGTGCTTTTCAAACTGCCAGACACACATGTGAGCTGAACAGCTTCTTTTGATGGATTTTTAATGGTGTGCACTTTCGGTTTTATTGTTTGGAGCTTAGATACTTTTTTGTGAGGTTTGTTTTAAAATGCAAATCTATATGTAAATTTTGAGCCTACACAGATTATGCTGGGACTTTAAAAATTCTTTGAGAGTGTATTTTGTACACAAAATCATACAATCATATCCACACGGCCTAAACGGAATTTCTGCTGTCACCCCTCAGATTATGTAAGATTGAGGAGAGAAAGCTTGTTAAAATTAAGGATCCTTATTAACTGTTCATTATTATTTGTAACCTGACAGCACTCAAAACTCATTCATACTGGGGGTCCACTGGGCCAGACCTCAAACTCACACACAGGAAGTCACAGACCTTATATTCCCGCTTGCTGTTCATGCTGAAAAAGCACCTCTTTCAAGTAACTGTTCAAGGCATTGACTGTCAGAGTCCAAGGAGCATCTGGATGATGATTTTAGTCATATTGTTTAGTTTTAGGTAGTCCTGAGAGGAGCAGAGAGTTGGATTCAGTGGCCGTTATGGGTCTCTTCCAACTCGAGAAATTCTATGATTCTATGAACTGATTGGTTGCCTGACTAGTTCAGAAAATAAGACCTCTAACTAAAATACAAAACTTTGCGATGATGCTCCACTGTTCATTCAACAAAGTCCACTGTTGCAATAACGAAATATGTATTATTGTTGCACTTTTAGAGTACCTTCTATCCAAAAATCTATCATTTCTATCACATATTAGTGATCTAAATATTAGGAAAAACTACTGATGAAGGGAAGCATGGCCTTAAGTTTTAGAAGGGAAGACTAAGTCCTACGTTGACTAAATGCTTTTTTCAAGTCCTTATAGTGGGTCAGAATCTAATTTGAATTGACTATACACCTCGAGGTCAAGAGGTGTCACAGGCTAGTACGTATGATGTTTGTTTGTACATGATGATCGTTTGTATCTCATTTTCCTCATGTAATATCCTGTCACAGGCATCAACAACTATGAAGTGCATTCCAAGTAACATTTGGTGTCCGATCCTGACAAAAAGTGTGGCATTAGTTGAACTGAAATCTAGGATCTGGTGCAGAAATCTGTGAAATTGCTGCAGAAATCACTGTGGAAAGTAACAGGGCCAGATGTTTTTCAAAGTGTTACTTACTATACACCACCGGGTGAGGGGGTGGAGTTGGCAGCAGCGGCGTGGAAGGACCTGGGGACTGGGGCTCATCCGTGCTGGTGCCCGACTGCTGGAAAGCCAGGTCAACTTCTTCATCTGTCAGGCCTGGGGGAGCAGAGGAAATGAAATCAGTTTAGCACCTTTACCCACTTGATGCACGCATAATTAAATTCTCAAGCCAGGCAGAACCCTTTCAAGCTGCAAAGAATTTTGGCACTGACTTGAGCAGTAATGCCTCCCCAATTTTGAATTCACTGGAATGTCTCCCTCTCTCTTTCTCTGTTGCAATTTAACCTTAAGCGACAGAATATTAGCCTCAACGCTGCTTCCAAATGTGGCTCATTCAATTTCCTTAATTTATCCTTGAGTTTATTGCTGCTTTTGAAGTAGCTTTCTATTGCAATTCTCCATTCTTCCCGCGAAAAAAAGATACCATCAACTGCAAATGTGGCTCATTTTAATCTGTAATGGTGTAAAAAAAAAAAAGAGGGGAAAAAACTAACAATAATGCATGAAAACAGACAGGGAAACAAAAAACTAATTATTGGGTTAGACGACTAATTAGTCTAGATCGTTTCCGAAGACGGGAATAATTTGCTTTATTTTATGACAAATGCAGAAATAAAAAGAAAAAATCAGGACTGACTGTGATTAGTATGAATGGGACACAGAATGTAAGGAGGAAATAAAACTATAACAAAACAGATCAAAACAAGGCCAAGCCCAAACTTTCAGCTTAGCATTGCCCCGGCCTATTGCTGCATGATTAGATTGCCCTAGGGCAGCCTGGTTTTTATTTCACGCAGAGCTGTAGTAACTCTGCACACATGGTACATGTTGGTGCAGTCGCTCCTGCCATCAGGAAATACCAGGATGACCATCTGTAATTGGCCACAACATATGGAAAGGATTTGGCCAACGAGGGGGAAAAGAAAAGCATCTAAAGGATTCACGATGACCAGCATCTGTGAAGAAGGAAGCACAGCTGGATTATTTTTTCCAACAGGAGAAAACATCCTCCAGAAAACGAATTTAGTACTCAGATGGCAAGCATGACGTGGGGCCTGGACAGCTCTGTATCCGTCATTATGTTCTCCTCCTGCACAGATGTGGACAGAGAGCCAGTGCTCCTGCTACGAGGAACGTGCGAAGTGATTCAGGACCTTTTACTGCACATGCAGCGTGTATGCAAACGCATTCAGAGAGGTCGGAAGTGAGAATACAGATTTAAGGAAAGAGATTTAAAAGAGAAGAGACAAACCACTTGATTCTCATGCAGTTATCACAGGGACTGAGCACAGTGAGGAAAATGGGATGACTGTGACAGCGCTGGGAGAAAAATGGGTGAATAATTTCTATCACTTTCACTCGAGATCCCTGAAGTACTGCTAGTAGGTGAAATTCCTGAACTTAATCCTCTAAAACCCTTGGCTCTTTAACATTACAGGGAGATACAATACAGACAATGGCCAGGCTTCTGGGCATATTACCCAAGGTTCGAGAAATTCTTTCAGGATCCTAAACTTCACTGCATACTGGGGGTCTAGACAGAATAATCTGTAGCGCAAACAACACTGCCAGGAATAAACACACAAGTCTGTCTCAGAGCTGTTATTTAACATCATAAAGCGCTAACACAGCGCTGCTGGTATCCAGGCTTTTGACTATTAACAGACCTTTTCCTCATTCCGGTGAGTATGTGAGATACCGTGCGTTCCTGTGAGCTGTATCTACTCTATGGCACAGATACTGATGCACAGCGAAGCCAGGCGATATCTCCAACGTAGCAGAATACTGCCAGTGTCCAAAACAGCGTCAGAAACCTGAAGTTCCTGACCTCTGGTTCTGCAATCTGACAAAATCACCCCTTTCCCTGTATGTGATGCATGCCTCAAGCAGAAGGAACCAAACCCACACGTTAACGGTACGGAACAAGACTTGCAGCGAGAGTAACAGGAGGCGCATGAACACAGCTCAGCCTACTGTTCTAGTCACAAAAGCAGTATTTATGGTGTCTAATCCATGTTAAAAAGCAAAGTCCTAATCAGAAAGAAACTGTGTTAACCAGCTCCTAACTCTCCAGCGTAGGAGAAAGCATAAACAGATGCCAACACTGCTGATCACTAGCAACTATGGAATTTCATAAAGATGGATACAACATTAGCGGCTGGCTGCAAATGTGGCTCCCGCTAGAATAGGGAATTTTGTTCCAATTCCATGCAAAGATAGCAAATCTGATAATATTTAACTCTTTGAAATGTACGGAAGTTATGGAGGATCATTACTTCATTCTCCAAAAAACGCAGGAAACAATGCTTATTGTTTCCTAACCACACCGCCCCTTCCATTCTCATCCTGTTGGAGTGAAAAACCTAAAAGCTTTTGCAGGCAAAATGCACTTCTAGGATTATTCTGCTCTTGCCAACTACGGACACCCAAGCATCACTGTTGCCATTAAAACCCTGCTGTACTGGGAAGAAAAAGCTGATGTGAATGACAGAATGGTTTCACATTTGAATTCCAGGTTTGAATCCTGTGCAAAGTAATGCCAGTCGGAATCGTTATTACTTCCCTGGACTCTCCTGCTGTCTTGTGAGTGGTCTTGTTCATGGTACTAGTGGAATTCTACAAAAGAACAGCACAACTACATCCCTTCTTAATTATCAGAGGAGAAGACCGGGTGTGCCATCACCTGGAAACACCTCCTCTTCATTCATCTGACCAAGATGTTTTTAAGGCCCTGCCATCTTGGCCTCCAAATTTCAAAGGAATACTCTCCTGGAGTTGACTCCTTAAGCATATATATGGAGTAAGTCTGCACTGCAACTAGTTATCCGTGGATTCAGAAACATACCTGTCTCACAGTTGTCATTTCTCACACACACTAACAAAAACATCCAAGATATTTTAAGGCTGTCCTCAAGCAATTACAACAAACTCATCAAAATTCCCTTTGGAGTGAATTGGATTCAGACTCACCACCTACACGCGTGTATGCACACAGTAGGAGTTTTCCGTGCCCCAAAATATTCAATATATTAATTACACAGAAAAATGGGCATTTCTAAACCAGATCAAAGTGTCATTTGTTCTAATATCTCCCTTTGCTTTATTTTATCACAGTTTTTCTATCACTGCATTATATAATAAAAGTCTTCTTGGTCCATTCATTGCTCTAATCTATCAGGAAGTTGGTAACCCAAAAATAATATCGCTTCCCTTAGATGCAAAAACAGTGCCACAAAAACTGGAGCTTTGTGTCCAATATATCTCTAAAATAAGGATGTCAAGAAAATCACCTCAGTTTAACAGAAGAATTGCTCTAAATCCACTTTCTCAACACTTTGGAAAACAAACATCTAGTTCTTCTGAGGTTTCAGCAAGATCAAGACCATGCAGAATGCAAAAGGTTAAAAGGAACAATAAAGGAAACTGCCAATTGTAAGTGAATTATATTTGGCTTTGAAAGCTGAGGCACGGCTATATTATAAAAGGCATCTCTTTGCGTTGTTTACCATCACCCTGACTAATGCAGACCTTTTTTTTTGTTTTAAATAATCTCATGCAAATTAGACACACACTTCCTTCCAGTTGATTGCTATCTGCAAGGAATAATCTAACCGCAGAGGGTACTGAGCAAGGACTGAGCTGAGGAGAAGGATGCAAGGAAACTGTCTTCATAGCCCTACAGAATGCAAACCTATTCCCTTCCCCCAACCATCCATTTCGTTCCTCTACGGCACCACAGCCATTGCAAAGAATTAGTCATAATTTTCACAAAGCCTTAAGGTTTCCTTTTCAAGCCTCGGGGTGGTGATTTGAATAATCCAGCACCCATGGCTGTTTTGCACTCAAAGGTCCTTGCTGACCCTCTTTTGTGACTGTCCCTGCTGCCACTCAATTTTCAGGGATCACTCAGCCTCTGTAAAATGTAGTGAAACACAATCAGAGCAACTCGGAGAATAAAACGGGTTGTCACAAACATCTCTTGGTGTCTGCACCTTGGATACTGTATAAAAAGCTCCTTTGCCCAAGAACTTTTAAAACCCAACTATCTATTTAGGCCTTTTTATAATATCAACTACTATTTAATATATGGACCTCAAGAACAGCAAAATACCATTCCTCTTAGGACGCACTGAAGTAGAGCAGTACCGTTATCCATGTTTTACAGGTGAGGAAGAAGTGAGACGTACACACATGAGAAGTGTGCCAAGGTCAAAACCAAACCTCTGACAGCTGGAAAATAAAACTCGGGAGATGTGAGTCCCAATTCATTGTTTTACCATAAATCCATTCTTCTCTATTTTCTGGGTGAAACACAGTAGCAATAATTGCAATGCAAAACCTTTGCATGAGCTTAACTACATGAGCTACTAAGTTTTTTCTTCTTCTCCAACACAGGCTCTGACATTTCAGTGACAACCCTTTTCCCACCCCATCCACCGAGCATATTTTTCTTCATTATACTCTTTGCACTGCTCAACCCACTAATTCATGCAAGATTTTCACAACCTGAAGGCAACATTAGTTTTAGGGAGAAAATTTCTGGTTAGGAAAAGTCAAGAATTCTGCCATAATAGGGAAGGGTGGTGGAAAGAATTCAATTCCTTTTCTGGGGTTCCAAAGCCAGCTTTATTGCCACTCTGACACACCACCCGGGAGCAGGCATCACACCTACCCTTCTGCAGGCAGGGGGTGGCATATGTTGTTGTTTTCCTCACACATGCACACAGTTTCTACTAAGAAGAAAATAAATTAGAACTGGACAACTTGTTTAGGTACCACAACGGTCTGACTCCCCGCAGTCAGTGCACGGTATCATATGACTAAAAGGAAGACCTGCTGGTAGCCACCCCGAAACGATGACACTCCTGTTCCTGGAAGCCACTGAGTCAACTCTGCTCAGAAAGAACATGGCCACATTTTCAGAGAATCGTCATAAAAACCTTCTGGGATCTGATCCAGACTAATGATCCCACCTGTTCAGACGGTTACATGCCGTGCTGGGTGAGTCTTTTACCAAATGTTTGCCCCATACCCTACTTTGGGCTTAGCTGAACACATTTCAGAAGGGTCAAAAATGCACGGTCTCCGGATCCATTTTCCCTCCCACATCTTGGTTTACGGGGCATTCACAAGGCTGAGCCCAACCCAACTTTTTAACCAAACCCAAGGTCTCAGCAACATCGCTGATTTTTTTACCCTTCATGTACATTAAGCCACTGATTTTGAATATTAACATCCTGCTGCTGCACTTCCAGCTCGAACTCTGTGTAAAGGAACCCAAACGTCAAAGGGAAAAGGACTGGTCTCAACCGTCAGGCCAAAAAATGCAGAAAGAAAAGTAATTTGAAAAGTTACTGAAAGGGCTTTGGCTTCTTGCAGCTTTATTCATCGTCGAGACTGTTAATTATGCAACTGCAATCTTTAAGAAACATTATATACTTTAACCCATCAGGGTGACTAAGCAGCAATCAGAAGTGATAAAGCTGCTCCAACCTCAGTTACACAGCCCTGAAATAAGGAAAACCTGACTGGCAGTACAATGCTAAGAGTTACAGTGAGCCCACTGGGGAGGAAGAGGTTAAAATAAGAAGTATTTGGGTATAACACATATAAATAAATAAATAAAGCGGGCAGCAGTTTCTCTTCCTGGCCGAGCTTTTTGGAGTCTATAATAAAATGAAGTGTAATGGAGGAGAGGAGGGCAATGTCAGAGGGTGAGGGTTTGGGAGAGAGGTTGTTAAGTATCTCCCTCTCCTCAGCTGTGTTTACTCCATTTACAGGACCCCAGGTGATTGATAGACAGACAAAAGAAAAGCAAGCAGATAGTAACCCCCCTCTGGGAGCATCAGTGAAGGGGACAACTCCTGACATCATCCAGAGCCCCAAACTCTCCTTAGCCACTTGTAATTAAAAAGACAGAGCAAGATATGCAAACCAGAGAAAAAGTAAAAGAGGATTTTTTTTTTATTTATTATTAACATTTTGTTGGAACAGTAGAGTGCAATAAGGACTCTCAGAGCTGTTAAAAGTCGTCGGGTGACCTGCAGACCCCTATTTCCCAGAGCCTTGTATAAAATTGAATTTTTTAAACATAAATTACACGTAATGACGACACTGTAAAAACTAACAGTAATGGAAAGCTGTGCTGTATTTCATTAGCCTGTATTATTCCGTGCCACCTGATCCAGCCGGGCCTTGTTTATGAGTTAGTGTGTTAGCAGATGCCGATGGAAGCATTTGCTTCGACCTTGCTCTTCTCATTGGGGCATGAAATTACGACGGCAGCACCTTGATATTACAGCCATAAATACAGTAAACTGCAAATTTAAGCCAACGGCTCCTATTGTCTCTGAACATAAAGCTGATCGGTATTTATTTAAAAGGAGAACGAAAAAAAATATTATATATCACCTTGTTTATGGGTCCAGGTCCCCCCCTTCCCCTAATCTGCCTTATTCACTTGGTTAAATACTAAACAAACAAACTAAATCCTCCCTATTTTCTACTGATTAAATATTCTTATGAAATGAGTGTTGTCTTCAGAAAACTGGATCAAAGTATTTTCACTCTGAATGAGAAAGGGCAAGCGTCTTGCTTAGCATGTCTTGGAATGGAAAAAACAGGAAGTACTACAACTTTCCTTCTCAGTTTTCTATATATGAGAAGTTCCAGATGCAAAACGAAAAAGTTGCTTCTGGTCACTCATTCATGTTTGTGCGTAACAATCTATGTGTATGCACAGGAGGGAGAGAAATATGTTTCCTTCCAGTTGTTTTCTATTTAAAAATATCTCCCTTGTTAATACTATTTCAAAACCAGGAGGAAAGATAGAGAAAAAAAAATTGCAGTAAGATTAATGGGAGAGAAAACAAAATGCAGAGGATTCCTTCTGTGAGGCAGCAGACAGCAAGGAGAATTTCCAACCCCTACCATTCTGTGAATCTGTGAATGCCTCATTCTCCTATGGATATTTTGGGTAAATACCCCCGTTCCCCGACAACATACCCACTACAATTTATTAGAGGGGAAAAAATCCAACACAAAGGCAAAAGGACACTGTAATATCACAAAGCATATCACAGCATAAATCACAGCATTATAAGTCAGTGCAAAATGTATTTCATTGGTAGTTTCAAGGAAGGGAAAATACAGTTTCACTTGTAGTAAGAGAGGTCAGGTCTTCCTCTTCTAATGTAAAGTAAGCTCCTTGCTTATATGAAGTATGTTATCCCTGTTCCACACAGGAAAAAAAAAAGGAAGGGATACCTTACATCAAAGCTCCCAGTACTAAGCTATATATTTCAGGGGCCAAAGCACTAAGAGGAGAATATGAGGAACAACGTGCAGGACAAAGTGGCTGGATAATGGCACTCAGGAATCAGAAATGCAGAAGCCCTGTCAGATGTAGCGCTATCACAGCCTTAACAGGATTTGGATGCCTCGCTTTTTAATTAATCTACAACGAATCTTCAGGTAGCAGACAGCATTAATCAACAGGCACAATTTTTGCTTCACAAAAGTTCAAATTGCAAGAGAGCAGACAGCAACATGACTCTAAATCAAACAAGACATGTCCAGAAGTCCTCAGTAACCTGAATTACAGAACCACAAGTTTTGTCACCCAGCCCAGTGAAATTCCTACGCAACAAGCACATGCAACACCACAGCGAAATGTCAGTCTTAGGTACCTTCTTCCAAAGGCCCTGTCTATTTCATTCTAAAAAGACCACAATCAGCAAAAAAGACAGATGAAACAAGTCTTTCTGTCACATAAATAAAAATCTTTCCTTCTAAAAACAGGGGGAGATTTTATTTTACCATCATCTATGGGTTTTACTTTTAGGCCTCTTGCCTTCAGCTTTTCCTTTCTATTATCATAGAAGCAGATGAACAGCACCTGATGGAAAGCCTCTTTAAGCAGACAACAGTAAAGTTCACCTGCCTACTGCACCGCTAGTGCCAAAGAGACAACGCGTGTGAGTAAGCTGGAAGCCAGCGTTGTAACACAGGACATCCAATTCCTCCAGTGTATGATGTGAGAACCCTACACAGAGAACAAAAACCTCTGCGTATTTCAAAAGATTTCAAATTAATATCTAACTTGGCATTTGAAGGCTTTGAAGACTCTATGCCAGGATGCCAAGTCCAAGGCAGCGTATCAGGAATAGAACATAACCCAGGCTCTGATACCTGTTTAAAAGAAGCACATACAGGGCAGAAAATGAGACGCTACTCTCACAGCCACCATGCTGTCTTAATTTGTTACCACAACTGACATCCTCCCTGGAAACGAGACTTTGCATTCAGAGAAAACAAGTCTTAGATACAGCAAAGGGGTAAGTTTTCAACCATACCCAAACTGTGATCTGCAAATGCTTGTGTTATTCCTGCAGCGAAACAAGTCTCACGGTGATGCTGATCCTCATTACTTGTATTGCAATACTCCTGAGACCCCAAAAGGTATTCAGCGTGCAGGTACTGTGCCAGGTACTGGGCAGGAACAGGGCAGTACGCAGTCAGACCCAAAGCATCCAACAGTCTATGTGAAGGACAGACAGGTTGGAAAGAAAAACACTGCCCACATAAATGAAGTAACTTACCCAGAGTACGCGGCAGGTCTACAAAACTTCCTTTCTATTAAATTAGGAACTGCAACAGAGCATTCTATAGAGGTGAAAGAACATTAATTTCTTCTGTAAGTTCATTTCCAAAAGTAGAACAGTTTGGTACATAGCACTTCAAGAACCTTGGAAAAAAATTCATTACCAAAACTCACCACAAATTTTAAAAACAGCAGTGTCAGAAAACATTTGTGCTTCAGATCCATTTACTTCATGTGAAAAAAGTGTTTTGTTAAGCAACAGTAACTCAATGATTGGCCTTTGGCTACTCTTTGGTCTGTGACAGTATCTTTAGGGTGTTTCTGAGGAGAAAGCCAGAGGTTGTCTTAAATTTGGGTAAGGTGAAACACTGACAATACAGGAGGTATGGTTTTGATCTACCTTCGGAACTCCAATTTTAAACTCTACTTCCAAGAACCTGAACCAGCCTGTCACGAGAATCCTGGCACTGAAGTAGAAGGAGCTGACCTGGAGGATCTGCAGCCAACCCGATATCTCCAACCCCAACATCTCCTTACTGCAGCAAAGAACCAGGTCTTCCCGTGGTACGGGCCTGAATCCGGGCAGTATTAGATTTGGCCTAGCAGACTGGCCCTAATGCGGAGTAACTCCAGAGCAGAAGTCACTGCTGATCTGTTACTACTGGACTAGACTGGCCTGCAGTTCTAGAACCAGACTCTTCCTCCCCAACGCCGTGTTCAAAAGAACGCAACTGTGTAAAAGAGCAGCAAATTCAAGCCATTATAAGGAATTCTTTAACAAGATTGGTCAGAGTGTCTGACAGTTTTATATGTAAGAAGGAGAAAATCTGTCCTGATGCACCATTCCCAGTTCCTTATATTACTCTGGAATTACTGACTGCCCCAAACACACTAACAAGAGCATTTTGTCCAATGTATTTTCCACATTAGACAACACCTGTCAGAGAGTGGCCTCTGCAGACTGAGATTAACTCCAATGCAAAGAGCAACTTGCCTCAACGTTATTTATTTCCTCTTTTACTTTCAAAACTTTAAACTTTAGAAAGGAACAAAACCAGGCCCCTTAGTCCAGACTCATCACCCAAAAAATCACATGAAGTGCATACTACATGAACTTGTATCGTGTGAAGAAGCACAGACAGAACACTGATACGCAGTACGACCGTGCGCTCTCGTCAGAAGCTGCTGTAAGGAGCACGGAGAAGCTACAGCTGCATGTTTCTAAGAAAATGTAAAAATACATGGAAGTATGTATGGAAAAATACATGGAAACGTGAGGAAACCAACACTGGGTGAGGAGCCGTGAACACAGGAGTCCTTTTTATGACATGTTTTCTCACAACTTTACAAAGCATCTTTGCTCCTCTAGCCCAGTTTCCATAAAGTGGAATCAGCGTTAGGTATCGTTCACACTGAGAAGATAAGCTCAATTAAGAAAAATACATCTCAATACTACACATTTGATTATTATGGTACAAATATTTCAGGTAAATCTGGTTTGTACTTCCCCCAGAAAGACAGAGACGCTAATACGCTATTATAAAACGACGTGTCAGCAAGTATTCATTACAGATTATAAATCACCTTCGTTCTTCTTTCTTTTGTTTTAGAGATTTTTTTTTTACATGCCATTAAAATATTGTTTGCTGAATGTTACTACAAAGCTAGCCACCTGTAAAATTAAAGGCTGATGCTGCCAATAACAGTGTTGAAATACCTTCTGTTTAAAAGGCAAACCTACTTTGTAATTTTTAACACAACTGTATAAATATTTCTCCACCCACCCTTCACAATTTTGTTGGTTACATCGCGTCCATTTAGACAACAACCATCTATGTCATCACAGGATGTTAATCTTGGGTGGAGAAGAAAGAAACAATAGCAAATGAACTTTTAAGAAACCAAGATTCAAGCAGGGCCCTTCGTGATAAAAGAAGAGCGAAGACAAAAAACCATTAGGGGACAAGTCAACAAAACAGCAGAAGTTTCAAAAGATGACTTTTCATCTTTCGGTTTGTTTATTGTTATTTTTTTTTCTCCCTACGCGCCTTCAACAGCTCTTCAGAGTTCTGGAGAAAATTAAAGGAGTCTGGATTAAACGCCCAAAGGACGACTAATGCTAACAATACTAAAAATAACGAGGTTAAGTGGTGGAAAAACTATGGTGACCACACACGGAGAACTGGAGTGGTAAGGTAGAAAAGGAGTTTCATCATTGCTCCCTCGGGACATGCACAGAACATACTAACTGCTTCTAGTTCTCTAGGGTTCCGATTACCATGCCAAACACACCTCCAGAGTTTCCTTATTAGTACAATAAAAAGCCTCTACACGTTTGGGTTCTATTCCCAGCCTTGCTATTGACCTTGGGTAGGTCATTTAACCTCCATCTGCCTCAGTTTCTACATCTGTAGAACAGGAATACTACACAATATCCTCTGTAAAACGTTTGAGCCTGACACTGACAATTATCATGTACTAACTGACAGCTTTGAGAATCTATACATACATTATATGCATTTGAACTACGTAAGGCATTTCCAACAAATCATTTATTCAAGTAACAAGTTTAGCCTTTTTTGGGGGGCTTGTAGATCATCTTTGGAAACACTGCCAGATTTCTATCCGTCACCAAACTACACAAGGACTCAAATTCATGCTTTGCTTCAGGTGGGTGCTAAATACACAGCATTCCTCCAGTCTTCTTTTGAACGAGTACTGCCCTCAAAATCCAGTCACTGGGGTTGAACGTTCAAAATGGAAATAGGGAAATATCTGCTTTTGGTACACTGCCTGTTGTCTTCTAGTGCCTCACGGAAGTTCCAGCATGGGAGTTAAAACAGGAGTGGCTACACAGAATCACACAGAAACTGGAGCGAAGATTACGGAACATTGGTGGGCATGTTCCTGCAATGCAACACAAGTCCCATCAGTAGGTGAGGCAGCTGAAGCAGCTGAGAAACTTCCTACGAGTATCAGCTCATGCTCCAGGAGGATAGCTCTTGGAGTTGCCGGTCTAGAAAATACCCCTGAACAAAAGGATCACCTCACAAATAGAAAGGGAGTGAATAAAAATGGGAAGATACTCCCTTCTGGGTACCGCACAAGAACGCGTCTCCTTTCCAGGCTGCCGAAAGGCTAATCAACACTCCCATACAGGGATGCCCAAAGCTTTTCAGAGTCGGGGTCGATGATGAAGCGCTGAGGACGCACTTCCCAGACCCCTCTCTCTTCACATAATTTCGCACGCTACAGTCTGAAAGCACAGGAATCATGCCGGGCACAGGTGGAGCACGGCTGCAGGGGAAGCGCCTGTCTGATGTGCTGTTTAAGGGGCAGACCTTCACCCATGGCCCAGTCCTATTTTGTTTTCTTCTTAATAGAAACTGTGTGCATGAGTGAGGAAAACAGCGACAGACACCACCCCCTGCCCCGCAGAGGTTTCGCCCCCGGTCCCCCAGGGAGAACAAAGCCCCCACACTCCTGGGTGCCACGTTCAGCGACCAGATCGCACAATCTACTCGTCCCAGTCACCGCCGTCGGTGAAGTTCACCAAGACTCGATTCTTTTCTGCCCTCCCGTTTCCCCCCTAGTTTCTTTTACTCCTGCCTGTCTCAGGTGGGCTGGTGTGAAAAAAGCTCTCCCTTGATGATGCAATATCTGGGGCCAGGCGAGGCCCTGACTCTGCAGATAACCCAGCGCCCGGGCACGAGCAGCTTGTGCGCTCCCTGACAGCGCACGTGCCGGCGGATCCAACCTCCAGGGTATTCTCGGTAAACACACCGCCATCCCCGGCTCCTAAGATACACACACACACGAGCACTTGCTTTACCCGGCACTGAACTCACACCTCACAAACAAATTATTTAACTACTCTATCCCCCAAGGAAGACAGCGATCATTTCAAATGCAGCTCCCTGCTCGTCTCTCACATACACGCAACGGCCTGATAGGTTAAATGCTGCCATTTAATTACAGTAATGGAAGCTGCTATTTTTTGGTTCCCTTGAATCCTCTCTCGCTCTCTTTTTTAAACACATCCAGAGTCATCTTTTAAACATGTGTTTTATATTTCTGAGTTTAACAGCTGCGTTCTCCTGGTTACCTGAAGAGCAGGAGCAGTGATATTCTGATACTCAGCTCGGTACCTCGGAGCAACTGCCCTTTAAATGCTGCATGACAAGGAGAGGGGCTGGGGGAGATGCTGTAAGAAGGGGCACATGCTAACACTGCGGAGGACAATCTGCCCCTTCGTTTACTTAGATGGTTTGTGTTGATTTTATTGAATAAAACGAGCTTAACCTCTCCCA
Source organism: Eurypyga helias (assembly GCF_000690775.1). Taxonomy (NCBI): domain Eukaryota; kingdom Metazoa; phylum Chordata; class Aves; order Eurypygiformes; family Eurypygidae; genus Eurypyga; species Eurypyga helias. Next base: position 35,147 of record NW_010271532.1, read on the forward strand.
TCCCCCCTAAGCAGCTGGGGCCTGGGGAGGGTAAACATGAAAATGCTTTGAGTAATACTACTGAAAACGCTACAGACATCAGTACATCACACTTGACAGCGTGGCACAGGCGTTATGTTCATATATGTGACTGGGAGCCAGAATTACCTCGGATCTAACTGTTCTTAATACATCTGACTCAGTTTCCCCATCAAAAATGGGGATGATATTTCCTGTTTCCCACTGAAATTCGGAGTTTGCAAACTGTTTGGAGAATGCAAAGGTTTAACCAAGAAGAGAAAATGTAATCAGAAGCACATGAAACTAACCTCATAATCTTGCCCTTCCACAAAAGGTGTCACAAACTCACTCAGTTAATATTTGTTGAGTGAATACGCAAAGTGCTACAGAAATAGGAGATGCATGCTTGTTAAATTCTTGAGCATGATGCAAAACATTTTGTTTTCTCAAGTGAATTCAGGGAGGGGGTTGTAAGTGGCAAAAGACTAGATGGTTTTATGGTTAGTTATTATTGAAGGAGAACATGTAACACAGTATCATATGGGTAGCACAGTGTCTATTTCTGGATTTTACATTTTGTATTGTGTGGCAATTAGAAAAAATCCAGAAGCAAAGCATAAGTACTTCCAAGTCAAAATAAATTCTTACCCACGCTAAGGCCACAACACTCGTAGAAAAAAACCCTGTATTACACCTGTCCTCAGCTTTATTTGTCCTCTAAATGTGAAAAGCTTATTTATTTGTTCTGTGGCAGTTGGCTCATGGTCAGCCAGCCATCCATGCAGGGATATTGCCCATCTTCATTCTCTGGTACGGATATCCACTGGTGTCTCTTAAGGATGGAATCTTAAAAGGTGAGGCAAGGCAGAGACAAAGACAAATTTAATTTTATCACCATAAAAAGGGACATTTCCACATGGGCAGCAAGGACATGAATATCATGTGTATGGGGGGGGGGAAACGCATTTTTGGCGAAATTCAATAAAGCTGATTCTACTGCATAAGGTCAGCAATTTACTTTTAAAAAATGATATGATTGCAACTTTTAATATAACCCATGTATTTGCTGCAAGATGCTCTAGAAGATTGTGTAATGTAACCACCCGACCTCTCCACAGGAGCAGAGATCACCCCATTTACCCTTTATTGTCTTGCTAAAAGCAATGCACATTTGCACGGTATGACAAAGTCAACATCTTTTGTTTCAGAGAGCCTCAGATTTCATTGAGGATGAATTCCCCCTGCTCCTCCTAGGGGACTGGGGTCTCGCCTGCTCTGGGTTCCATCAGAAAGAATAGGAAAGAATGAACCGAAGGCTAAACTCCCCTTTTACCCAAGAAAAGAATGACTGCGCTCCAGATTAAAATTAAGAGGGAACAGTTTGTAGCAGAAAAGCAAACAGTAGGATTTCATGTACACGGGCACCCAAGACATCTTTTTAAACAGAGTAGAACTGTCGTCTCAGAGAACCTACAGAAGCATCTCATACGGGAACTTATTTTATCTGTCCTAGCAGGAAAGTATCCTCAGGTCTGAGAAGGATTTCAGCAGCACAGCAACACAGATTATCCGAATTACACTCCTTGTTTTAGCCCCAAGAGAGAAGGCTGTCTCTTTGAGCTTAGAACACCAGGTTCGTTCCCAGAGCAGATCAGGAACTGAACTCCTTTACTTGCTCCAAGACTGTGGGGAAACCTGGGCTGGATGACCATTTTTTGCTCCTTCCATCGCAAAATCATTTTTATACAAACGTACATAGATTTCCTCAACTGTCTGAAGGTGAAGCCTGCTTCAAAGGTCAAAGCTGCAGGGCTGGATTAGGATTGCACGCAATCTGCCTGAGCCTTGACATTCTGACATTCTAAAGTCTGCAGCTCTCCCCTCCCATGCACAGCTGATGGAAGCACATTCTCAACCTCTCCGCAAGTATGGCTTTTACTGCAGCAAGCAGCTCCAAAAATCATAGGCGGTGGCACCAAGAACTCCCAAACAAGCATATTGCAGCAGTTTATAAACACAGCTAACATAAATCTTACTAAGCCAGTAATGCAAAAGCGGTAATTAAGCCCATTTTACAGACTGGCAACCTGAGAACAAGTAACAAGCCCAAAGCCAAGGCAGCAGTCGTATCTTGGATCACCAACGCCTGCTTAGACTGTAACTACAGAAGTTACTTTCCTTTGGCACTCTGCATTCACTTTCACTTGAGAACATGCTAAATAAATTATTACATTTACAACTCTTAGGGTCTGGGTCTTTTTGCCCATCACTAAGACTAACAATTTCAGGACTCAGAATACAACTGACTATTTTAGCATTGTCTTCTAGACTAGACTTCAGCTCACTCTGCTCTAATCATAGTTTTTTCAGTGCTACCAGGAATTGGAAATATTATTTTGACAGTAAACAAGGCAGTTATTACTCAAAACACACTCAGTGAGCAACAGGAGTTAATTTTGCAAAGCCACTTTTAATGGCTCTTTTACATTACATAGTTACTGTCAGATAGCCAAGTGGAGAGACATCATTAAACCCATGACATTCCAATTATTTGTTAAAATTAAGCTTACAACCAATATTTTGTAGCATGCACAACTTCCTGGCCAACAAACCAATCTATTCCAATTTAGCAATCATTTTCAAACTACAAAAACACGGCAAAGGTGATTCTGGACTCTTCACTGAAATTGTGAGGAATTTCTGGGGCCCAACAGGAACAGGAGATGTAGCAGACTGTTCATCCAATATATGCTAAATGAATCACCTCTCTAGTTCTGTGGAGTATAGATCTAAAAGGTTCAAGATTGCTGTAGGTTGAGCCCGAAGTGAGAGAGGAAGGATATTACCACTAACGTGACTTGTATCCTCTGTAACAGAACACACGTAGAGGCATTTCTTTAGAGGATGTAAAATTTGAGAGTCGCTTCCTCAATGTCTTCTTCACAACATCATTAAACATCAAAGAGGTGTCTCTTGCAATGCACCTTCTCAACACTTCACACAGCAACCAAAGAGAAAGTCACTGAGATTTTCACGTTTTTAATATTAAATAGCAGAGCTTTTATCAAAGCCCTTCAAAATAATCTTGCTTCAACCAAAACACTGTGAAGATTCGCAGGCCCTAAGTTTTCCTTGACTTTTTTTATTTCTGCTCCCTTTAAAGAGGCCCAGGTAGGACTTTCTCCCTCGTGTTCAGCAACATACTGAGTTCAGACCCAGCCTAAGGTAGCACTCAAGCCAAACGTGCAAGTACAAAACGGTGCTAGATTACAGGCTTGGAGCTATCCAGTAACGATGATGATGCATTTTCCTGCTAGTGAAAAAAGCACTTCTACGAAAGAATTCTTCAGTTCCAAGTACAGCTCCCTGATAGACTTCTAGGACCTACTTTTTTAAACCAGAAAGTGTTTTTTTTTTAAAAAAACCCAAACTGTTCTCAAGAAAAGTAAAACTTTTAAGAATTCAAAACCAATTCTTCCAAATATTTTCACTGTAATACAATGGTACATATTATATTATTCTACCAATTTCTTTAGTTATCAGTTGCAATAGGAAAGACTGCAGTCTAATCAATACAGAGTGATCTGATGGGTCTATAAAATGTAATTTTTTTTAAAAAAGTCTGTGCTTTCAAACGTTAATCCCTATTTAATATAAAAAATTCCAAATCTCAGACTTTCTAGTGAGATAGAAATGTACTGTTCAACCCAGTTTCTAGATACCACTGAGCTATAAAAAACAATTGTTCTCAACAATGAAACGTACACTAAGTACCGTGTTCTTCTAAAATAAAAGCTCACCTATAAGTAACCATAGTTTCTATCAAACACACACACTTTTCTTAATCATCTGGCTATTACCGGCATTAAAAGGTAGCAAACAGAAAGGATTGCCTTCTTTGTACACTGCATCACATGGCTACTTATGCCTCAACTGGTGCCAGGCGTTTTTCTGCCCTCTCCTGAATCACTAGCGACTGGGACAACAGTCAAAGACAGTATGAACCGATTTCTCTATGTGGAGAGGGACTAAACAGAAGACCAAACCTTCTTTCAAATCTTGAGGAATGATAGTGAAGGCCTTCTATCAGCTATAAAGGTTTCCTTCCAACCCCCCTGACAACTCCACATAGCCACACCTGATTCCCCGGGGTGTCCCAAGGTTGATCAGTTCATGGCACTCTGCAAGCACTACTGCTGCAGGTCTCTCCTTGCCAAAGAAGCCAAGAAAATCCGTAAAGTTCATGACAAGTTCAGATAACATGAACAGCGGTAAAATTGATGGGGGAAAAGAGTCAGCATGATGAATAGGCTGGTGCTGAACAGCAAGTGACAGATAGGCAGATGGAAGACTGGCAGGACAGGGAGACATCTCCTTCACAGCAGATGGATAGAGATTCTCAATCATTTTCAGGAAGAAAAAAAGAAGGCAACTAATACAAAATACAGAACTGCGGAACTAATTTCTGGATGAGCACATCTATTCTTCTGGATTATGTGACTCCAGCAGTGGAAATCTTCCCTGCATGTCGAACATAATCAGCAGAGGGCAAACACAGCAGATTGCCAAAACCAGATGTGACTACCGATAATGCTGAATCAGAAAGGAACTGTTGTTTGTTCTTGTTCTTGCAAGAACATTCTCTTGCTCTTCGTTCTTCGGATTCCTAATAAGTTCCCTGGGAGACAACCAGGTTTCCCCATTTATGCAGGGTTGTATTGACCCAAAACCTGGATGAGACGCACCTAAAGAACAAACCGGTTGCATGAACAGGTGTAGCACATATTTTTCTTTAACCTAAGCAAAATATTATGAGGCACGTGAGCTGTCTTTCAAAGTCATAAACAGAGGCCTAAGCATGTTTGGTAATTAAATATCCCATAGTGCTTTTCAAGAATCTTAGTAAATTTTTTACTCAGTAATTACATTCTCTATCCCTAAAGCTCCCTCTGCAAGATCACTTAGATAAAGTATTGTTCATTTCCTCTCCTAAAAACCACGTAGTGATGTTAAGCAGCTGCTGTCCTCTGCCTTAGAGGTGGATGCTTTTTAGTGGAAAGCAGAGTGAGACCTAGATAACCCTATACACCATCAAAAATGCTCCATGCAAATAGCTGCGAAGTTTCGATGGGTACAATGTGCTCCGAGATCCTCAAATGAAAGGCATTATGAAAATGTAGAATGCACTGACTTCCATTTAACCGGTACAGTCATTTCTGTAAGTCTACACAAGCTACTAGACTTACTTTATGCTCCTTGAAGACCTGTTCCAAGCTTCTTTACTAATCAGAAAGCACCCCCTCCTCGGTTCTACCCATGCCAGTGAACTTTCTTTCATTGTGCGTTAACGTAATTTGTTCAAGATGCTTAATACACCAAGTATATTCTTGCAGTAATTTTTTGTTACCAGTATCTGAATTCCAGGTCTCACTTGTAGCTTTGCAGGTGCAAGTGATGAGGTCTGTGCCAGGCATTGGCACAAAACACTTACTAGACAGCTAGAGAACAAGTTACCTGGTCTGCACGTACGGAACAGGACAGGTGCTCACGCACACCATCAGTTGTGCGGCGAGGTTAAGGCTTCACTCCTCCACCATCTCTTCAATCTATATCCTGTCAGCAAGTCTGAAGAGGGCAAGTAAACTAGCACTCCTTGAACAGTCTACACTTAGAGCCTAATCACACATCCTCGTGTCAAACATGGTCATTTCTAGAAAAGCGTAAGGTTTGGAGGGGCATTGCAGTTTGGCCCAAATAGGTATTTTGACAGCAGAGGCAAACAACTGGTTTTTGGTATGGGTTGTCACTGGACTCTGCCGGCTTGCACTGTATTTTCTTCTCAAGGAAAAGCTTTGTAAAAACTGTTGGAGCTTCACTGAGACATGTTAAAGAATTAATTACAAAGTAAAGCTGAAGGAGAAAATTAATTTTGGAAACACAAGAGGTTACTTTTCTTTTCCTCCCTTTTCTGGAAGCGGGGGAGGAAAGGCAGTTATTTTCATCTTCATGCTGGGGGCAGGAGTTGGGAGCCGTCCAGTCGATAACCTGGCCATCAGAACAAGGTTTGTAATTAAAAGGTCAGTGACCTGGAAAGCCAGGGCCTCACTCTCAGGGCTTCTCAGTAATGACGGCGCTATTAAATTAAGACTGTTATGAAATCGATGCTAAAAAAGCTTTCATGGTAACGAGATTCCATTCAAGGACATGCAAACTGCCTCATGAAATGGACTTAAATTATAAAAAAGAAAAGTAATAAAAGAGGGTTAAATTGAAATCTGCTGAAGAATTTACTTCCTTTAAAGCCCTCCAACAGTGGGCTGGGCCCCCTTCTCTCAGGTCCTCAAGGTGATCCAACTTGGGTTGCTTTGGTAAAGAAGAAAAGACAGGGGTTCAACTTCCGAAAATGCAGACTCAAGAAAGAGGAAGAAAACTGAGCTAGTTTTTTACTGGAGATTCTGGGGCTGACAGCATTTGTTTCCAGGGAATCAAGTGTCTTAGAGCTCTGATTGGGAAGGGGAGCGTACAATTAAATAATTTATTCATCTCTTCAGAAATCACCGTAGCCTGCCGTCTCGACATTGGCAAAATTTTCTGGAACTCTGATGTGCTGCATAAAAATGTGCAAGACCTAGAAGAAAACCTTCTGTAGTAACACACTTCCTACCAGCCAAAGTAACGAAACGGATACACATGTAAAAGGGAATGCTTCCAACAACCTCCAACTCATCTCACCAAGCAAGAGTGCAACTGCTTTTGGAAGGACGTAGCGTGTCTGTTACATACACAAGACCAACCCCGGTGGCGTATCTTCTGAAGAATGTCCAACCTTCTGGGCAGACACTTTCCCAGTATAACTCAACAATTACAAATTTGCTTACCCTAACACACTTCTGTTCTCCCATTACTGTAATTTCTTAGCACCTCATATGCTTTTGTCTGTTCCCACAATCCCACCCTGTGAAGGCAGTCCTGCACTCGTTTTACAGATGAAGAGAACAAGCAACTAAGAAAAAAGTTCTTGATCCAGGATTACACAATAAGGCTGTAACCAAGCAGTCCTTCCCCTCTCTGCCCCAAAAGACTAGCACCCCAAAAAAGAGCTCAACGCGTAGAGCGCATTTCCACCCCCTTTCTCTCTCTTGCCAGAAGTTACAGAGTCGGAGTACACACAATTAACAAGCCACATGAGTTACCGGATGGGTAACTGCACAGTACAGGACATCTGAGGCACAACAGCTAGATGACAGACACATTTCCACAAGGGTTTAAACCCCACATGCTGTCTAATTACTCCCAAGGCGCCGCAGATTCTGTGGCATGTCATCAGCAGAATCAGCGAGTTGGACAAAAAACAAACAGCATCTTTTTTTCCTTTCTTTTCTTTCAGATACTCTGAGGGGAAACAGCTGTTTTTCCCTTCATCTGAAGAAGTTCATGATAAAAAGGAGGAAATGTCATAAATTACACAAAATGCCAGTGTAAGCTTCAAAGAAAATGATAAACGATTCTAATAACTTCATGTTTCTCATTAATGCCTGTGTATTTGGGAGTTTAAAAGTGCTTAAGACAACAGAGAAATCGCATCCAACTTCTGAAAGACCTTTTACAAATCCAGGACACCCTCCGTCTCCAAACTGTCACCAACACTATCATCCTGTGTGCCAGAGAGAGCAGTTCAGCAAACCCATGACCTGTAAGTAACCGGGAAAGCTCACAATCAGCCTCTGCAACTACTGTTTCACAAGAACCCAGACCCAGTCCAGCAAATGATCCTGAAGAAACTTTCACTTCTCACTGCACTGAAATCTATTAACCAAAACCCAGTTCCTATATTAAATGTTAAATAATATTAAAAGGAAATAAAATTTGATTGGCCTTTTTCAGGAAGGAGACGTTTATAAAAAATAAGTAAAAAGGATAATTCAAGGCAGAACCATCTCTGCAAGTCTCAGAAGTGAAATGCCTTACGCAAAGTCAGGATTGCAGGACCTGAAAGCTCCCACAGCTAATGCTTCAATCCATCAAGCACCATTCCAGCACCATCCCCTCTACTGCAGGGGATTTTAACCAGGCTGTGGGGAGTCACAGACCTCTCCTGTACGGTTCCAGGGCAGTAACTACAAAAGACAAGTTCATACGTGGCGCGCAACTATTTATAGAGATGAAAGTTTCCCTCCACTGGAATTCTTCTGGGGTCCATAAAAAGATCTTCTACAGCAATTTCTGCTTGAAAAAACTCGGATCAGAGAAACTGAAAAAAATACAAGGGTACCTCTGCATTATCTCCTACAAAGGCAATTTTGAAAGAGACACTTGTAACTGAAAGGGGTTCTCTACAGAGAAGGCAGAGGCAGTGAGGACTTCTCTACCAGACAGCCTAACTGTCTGTGAAACAGGGATAAAGGTGATCACTGGGACAACGATGCCTCTGTATCAAGAGACTAGGAGGAATAGCCCAGCAAACCAGGAAATCCCTCATTTACTCAGGTCTAAACTAGCCACGACACCGACGTTTCAAGAACAACTGCTTCCATCCACCAGTGCACACAGGACCTGAACAGAGGTCGTGTTGTACGCTCAGCGGTCAGATTCCACATGGACATATTTCCAGTGACTGCTGGGTACATACAGGCACTAGTCCTCCTTCCTATCTCCTACTGTAAAGTTTTCAAACAAACAATTAGCACAAAGGGAAGGAGGGCTAATTAACAAATAGGAACAAACAAACAGCTCTACCAAACCATTTCTGCTCTTTAGTAATTATTAGCCAAGTAATTCCTAAGAAGTATTAGTTGGGCTACAGTTTCTCTGTGCTTCCATCTCCACACCCTTCCTCCTCTCCCAGTCAGGGATTTATTAAATTTAAACAGATTAGATGGAGCTCCTGATACTAAAAACTGTTCAGCGAAGCCTGCGGTGGGGAAGTGCAGAGCAAACACCAGAGACATTTGTCTCTAAATTGCTCTAAATACCTTCTGCAAATGAAATTCTAACCCAGCTGTGTTGAGAGTGAAAATGAGGAATAACTGGTCATTGTCAGCACAGAAGAAGATCAGGCAGTTATAATATTGCACGATATACTGGGGGCTAAGGATCTCTCAGCAACAATAGATTTTGTATCAGGTTACCCCGGGTAATCAGCACAGCTTTTAGGCTCAGCTTTCCCTTGCTTCATTGCTTCGATGATAGAGTTGAAATCCCCAAGCTTTTATGATTAATTACTCCCCATAGATCCACATATTTCAAGGAAAAACTCACAGAGCACAGGAGCCAACAGGCTCCAAATTTTACTGCCATCCTGCTGGCAGGGCAGCGCAAGCCATGTACCTATGTGACTGGAACATTCTCTAACTGGCACTAGGACAACCAGTGAGAGGACCACGCTCAAAATGAAGTACCCAGGGCTACGTGGGTCATCGGGTCACTTGTCACAGGTCATCACTGCTCAAGCACAGGACTGCCAGTTCCCTCTATGTCCTTTATTATTCAAGATGAGCAGAGGGGTGCATATACTCGAGCTCTCCATCGCAGGACATCTCGGGCGTCTCAATAAACATTTCATAACCCCAAACAGAATAATATATATTTCGTAGGCTTCCCTACTTTTCAAAACTCAAGATCTTTAGCTATAGAAGTACCTGAAGTGCTTAGACTTCAATGTGTTAGTGGGTCACTTCCCTCTGAAGTTTGGAGTTTGTATTTTCAGTATCATTCCAACTGCTTAAAGTGTTCCATAATGCAGGTAATTAACTCCAAGGTAAGACTGTCCTTATTATTTACATCTTGTGGTATGGATCTAAGCAATATGGTCCCAGGAGGGTAGCCTAATATGGAGTGAACTTTACCTGAAATGCACTGTAAGTTGTGGACCGAAAAAGAACAAAAGATAGTTCTGCGATGAGTCAGAAAGTAAAATAAATTCTCAGTAAGCAATGGCCAAACTGTTCCATCTCTCTAAGACGATATAGGATTTGTCAGGATCTGTTCCATCCCTGCTATAGAAAAGGGCTAAACTCCGTCAGTAGTTTACCATTTCAGCCTGAAAGTCATGTTGACCCCAAGACTGACCTTAACCTGACCTTGTTTACTTTCACCACGTCCTTTGCCCTTCATTCCTCTCTCTGGCTCTCTTCGGAAACATTCGACCTTTTCACCCAGAAGCTGGTCATTCTAAAGCCAGTGTCACTAAGGTTAGAACTGACCAACTAGTCCGCACCTCTAAACTGTCCTCATTTCACAAAAGATCTGATAACAGTTAACCCAAAAACTTCCAACGTGTCTTCTGTATTCTACAATTCCACATCTGGTGTCAATATTGCTCTAGTCAGTTTGGAAGAAAACAGAATGTTAATTCTTACAAACGTCATATCTTTTTGTGAGACAGACTCCTTGCTTTGTCCTTAACATCTCATTTCCCATACCAATTCATTCTGGCTTTACGCTAACTCAAGCACCCTCATTATCACTGAGACCACAAACTTCAGAGTCCATACCTTTCTTCTTCAGAAATGCTCTCCTGGTCGCAAGAGGACTTTGTCGGACTCGTGGATTCTGTAAAAACTTCACTGCTGTCACAATCTGATGAGGGTAGGAGGATTGGAAAAAGAGAAGAGAGAAAAGATCCAAGTTAGGAATGGTCAAATTCCTATCTTACATTATGCATTCTGTACTGCAAAGTAAGGCATTGCATCCAACACGTGGAGGAGGTCTGGAGCTGACACCAATCCAACTTTCAGAAATGGTTCAACGAGCATCAGCGTTTGTGGCTCAGCTCTAAAGAGACAGCACAATTATGGTATTTCAGCCTGGAAGTTTCTGGTTGGATTACTCTTGGAGCAGCTCAACCTGTACAAATATCTCCATTAAGACTCTTAGGGGTGTCTGTCGCTTACGTTGTGACCTTCTTACCTAAGTTGGCTCCCACGGCCGAGGGCAACCTGGAGACAATACATGGGATCTGTAACAGTAGGCTTACTAGTAAGGATGTTTCCTTTCTATCTGACTTAAAGCTCCCTGCAATTTCTAGGAGATTAATGCCTTTTCTGCCATCATTCCCATTTACTGAAAGCAATAAATAAACTTCAGCTTGTCATGACTGGAAAAGAAGCAACTTGACGTGGTATTTTTGTTACGTGATCCAAACCAAGTCACTTTTCATAAATGGGTACATGAGTAGTTAAATTTATGTTCCACACCAGCAAAAATCGCAGATTACTTGTGTCTAAAGACTGACTTCTACATCCTTCTTACGGTGACAGAGCACTTAAACCACTTATTCAAGCAAAGGGTGAAGTACAGGATGATGCTCAATGGCATCAGTGACAATGGCACTAGTTTTTTACATTTCCATTTAGTGCCAGTGAAAGGTATGTGATTTTTTTCTCCATATGTTAAGTCAACTACCCACATACTCTCCTGTGCTGTCACACACATCATTACGTGACGCTGCACTAGTGAAAATCAGCCGATTCACTTTGCTTTTATACAAAGACATCTGTTCTGATTGTGGCATCAGGAGGAATAATTTGTCTGAAGTTAACAGCACTTGGTAGATGGACACATGCACGTGAACTAGTGGAAGAGATGACTTCCTTCCTCTAGAGCTAAAAATAACCATGCATATGTATGGAAGAGCTTTTTCTCCCCAGACTGTGGCACAAACCTTCTCCTAAAACTGTGGTATATGCTAGACCTATGTTAGGTAGGTCTTGAAGAGTTTATCTTAAAAAACAGTTTCTGGATTTTAGTTCCAAAAAAGGTTTTCAGAACTTTTCACAGCAGAAAACAGAAGGAAAAAACCGGCATCACTACTGAAATCCCTAAGTTTCACTTTGTGTTTGAATCAAACCCTTCGAATATGCATTTCTGGTCAGAGAGCAAAGTTCTGATGGGTTTAATGGCACTTTCAATGTACTCCTCAGTGCATTCCATCAATGTTTTTTTTCTTTTAAATTGCATCTCTTATTTCTTTAAATACATTAATCAGGCTAGTGTAGGCAAAACGGATCCATTGGACAATGCAATAAACATGAATTATCATCTATCCAACACGCATAATGGCTTAAAAATACATAATAGCAGGTGTAGTTTAAATGATTAGTTATTACACCTGTGGTGGGTCTGATTCAATTGGGGAAAATCATCTTTAATAGGTTAAAAGGTTTAGATCACCAGGCTTCCCTTAAAGTGGCTGTAGAGAGGGTATGATGGAGTACGCTGTCATTACTAATTCATTTAAGAAAAACATGGGGGATACAGCAAAGAACAGCATAAACGAGCGAATCCAATTTAAACATCAGGTAAAGCAGAAAACACCTTTTAAAAAAGCATGATAAATGAATTTGGAAGAGAGAAGGAATTGACATATTTATTTTAACGGGAATTTGACAAAGTCCCAGCACACTTCAAAGTTGGGAGGATAAAATGAATGGGGTGTTTTTAATTCTTTTCCTTTTCTTATATTCCTTTTTTTTTTTCCCTCCTTAAGTTTACATTCAGTAATTTTGAACCATAAAATACTACAGCAAAATACCCCACATAAAGTACACTTCTGTTTCATTTATGCACACTTGATCTGTCTCCAGCTGAAATGCAGGTGACAGGCAAATCACAGATTTAAACTGTGCTGATATTGCTACGCCAGATGCAGAAATCTAAAGCGCCCAAATTAATAACCTTCGATAATATGCTGAATAAGAAAGATGCCCAAATGAGCAGACCAACAGATATGTGAACATATCAAAACCACTTTCCTTCTAACAATAATTACTTGTTTGTTTCTTCAGAAACTCCTCAACACTCCCTCCCACATTTAGCGAGCTGGAGACACACACACACAAAAGGCCTGCAGACCTGCAACTCTGCAAGCTCGCATACTTAATTATCAAGGTTTAAAACCTGTAAGAAATAAGCAGTATTTTTCACTGTGCTATTTCAATCACAACCATGTGAACATTTTATTGATTGTAACTCTTTATTAAAACTTATTTTTGCCTTGTAAAAATGTAAACATTTCAGTAGTAAATTTAACTCCAAAATAAACTTCTATTTTATCTCTTCCCTGCATCACTTCCTCCATTATCCAGAGTTTTTAATCTTAAAATAAAATTACAAGCAACAACAAACTTCATAAAAAAGCATCCTGGACATGGATTCCTCCTCCCAGTAATCCCACGTTTCTCATATTTGTTTGCATTTACCTCTGAACATTCCTCCTATAGGCTGAGCTGAAACTTCCTCATTTTTATAATTCAGCTGGTATACATGAGGAACTCACAAAGCAATTCTGGCCATGTCAAAATGCCAGTATTTTAAACGTACACAGGAACTCTCCTACCTTCTATGGATCATTTTCTTTGCACAAACAAGAGCAACTGCAGTCCATAATTTAAACACCAGAAAAAGGAGGAGGAAGATGAGAAGACTTTGCAATCCTGTGTATAGCCAAAAAAATCATGCAGCAAATAGCACTCTGACTCAGCTGGTAACATTGTTCCATACTATTTCTGTATCATTTGTAACACTTCTCCAAATTTTTATAGTATTAGGACATTGCCAATAATGTGTATTGTATCACTACTCTGACTCGTAGGTTGCCAGCACACGCTGGTTGGCAAACTAGTTTTATCTAGTGAATCAGGTACATATTTCTCTTAATGAAAGACAGTGTATTTGGCTTTTAAAAGCAAGTCGATTCCATAAACGTGCTATCCTGGACCACTTCTCCTGCAGTGACATGATACACAAAGACACAGCTCTGACTGGGTGGTTGGTGGGTGGAATCCTGCAGCACGTCTTGTCCTACAGTTTGATTTTCTAATTAGAAAATGAATGTAACTATCCATGGATTATATTTGCGTCTGGCCAAATTACATAAATTCAAGGCAAATATTCTGCTTCAATGTCAAAGATATAAAACGGAGGCAGGAACTTTATTGCAGATGTTGTGGGAGTGCAGCATGCCGGCGAAATTCTGGGCCAAAGCACAGCACTTTGACGTTACAGCCAAGGTCCCTCGTTCCTAATTTCCCTCCCTCTTGTGTTAATGGGGAAGGTAAAGCCAGACTTATTTCTTATTATGCTCAAAGCTGCAGGGTTTCCAATGAAGCAATCTCAGCTACTTTATCAGTTAGTAGTGTTAGAAAAATAAACCATGAAATTCAAAATACGTTGGTATACCATGTAAAAAACCCCAACCAACCAAAAAAAAAACACAACACCAAACCACAAACACCACCACAACCCAATCAATTGACCAAAACGTAAAAGAAAATCACCTTCATCAATAAAAGTTCCATAGGATTCGGTAACAGAGTTCCAAGTGGAAAACAGAACCAAGAGCCACCAGGAGCACAGCCTGCGTGGGCTCTAATAGATTCCCTAATACTGGGAACCCTCTGTAGGTTATTACTGAACAGCATTTGTTGATAGACTGGGACTTTGAGATGACCTGTGATGTAAAGGTTGGGTCTGAATTATACGTTGCAAGGGATGGTATTTTGTCTTTCTGAGTGGATCTGTATCTGTTTAAATGCAACACTTCTTTTCATTAAGCAGAGGCGGCACAGGCCATGAACTATGCACAGACAGTTTACATTACATGTGCGGAAGCAATCAACACTGGCAATATACATGACGTATGTAAAAGAAGTTGGAATTAATTTTTTTCCAGTGTATTAAAAAATAATAATATGGCAGTATCAACAAACACTCAACCTATTTCAGCCAGAGCAGAAGGCCACAGCTATAGGGCAAATGGAACTGATCAATATATTAGCCTACAGCAACACCCCCTCAGTGTACGGCTGTATGTTTGCAAGGCTCAGGAGATTAAATTGTCTGTGAAAGGTTTCTGCACTCCTACTCTAAAGGAGATACCCAGAATCCTGTTAACAAGCATCAGGCTAAAGCCAACTTACGTTTTAACAAGGGCTGACTTAAAAGCCTGGCACTGCGACGAACAAGAAAACCCCTTCAAACAGAAATGCTGCATTTTAGTAAGAAATCAGCGCTCTGCCAGGAGTAACTTGACAAATACCGTTATTGGTGGCACACGGAAATAGTTGCAAAGCAGCTGTTAATCAGGGAAACACATCATAGAACGCTGATGCTAGCACTCATGAAAAAATGCAAGGGGCTAATTATGAAGCCATATATCTCACTAAGGAGGCACTGTTCCTCGAGATTCCAGGCAGAGCTCCCTCGGAGTCAGGGTCCTGGGACACTACATACACCATCTTCTCGAACACAAGCTTCCTTCTCCCAGGACGAACCTTTTCCCAAATCAGTGTGCCCCCGAATTCCTGTGAAAGTCGTATTTCACACAAAGTGCTTTCTACAGAAATTATTATTATTATTTCTACAGAAATTATCTGCAGGTCAGTCGGAAGAGGGGAAACACTTTAAAGCTCCTACGATTTCATCAAAATTTTAACGAAACCATGCAGAACCCCGGGAATTATTTCTGCTGTGAAAGAACCTAGAAACCGACAAAGTTTGGGAGATGTGAAAGTCGTGTGCAGAAACGTTTAAAAAGGTAATAGCAACAATAAAAAACCTTCATGTAAAACAGAGCAAACTAAAAAAAAGAGATCATTTCAAGCAAGACTCACAGGAGTCAGAACCAGAAAAGAACAAAGGCGAGGAAGAAACACGCTTCTGAGATTAAGACCCCAGAACTCAAAGCGTACAGATTAGTAACCACAGAACGCTACTAAAAGCTAAAAAGGCAAAATCCCGGGTGGCGGGGAGCTCAGGGAAGGGAGAGTTCTATGAATGAAATCCAACTCGGCGTCAGCAGCGGGGCAAGGTAAGAAAAGCCGTTCCGGCGGGGTGTGTCTCCCCCAG